>NC_079189.1:194762358-195062358 GCF_029499605.1 Hyla sarda
TATATAAACAGCTGTTTTTTGGCTTTTTGCTGTTACACCCATGTTTCTTCCATAATCTAGGAGTTCCGTTTTCTCCTGTTTACACAGCAGGCGTTACCCTTATGCTGTAATACTTCCAAACATATCAGAGGGTGGAGATCCTGGTCCAATAGCATTCCGTCCCAGCGTCCATGCCTCTCTAGGCTGGCTATTTAAACTCCACTCACTCCAGTGTTCCTTGCCTGAAACATTGGATCTTTCCTTGTTACTGGTTTTGTGATTGTATCTACTGTTTACCTCTCTTTACTCTTTTTGCTTTCTGTTTCTGTACTGCACCGCTATCTCTATTACCGACCCGGCTAGTTAACATAGTTTATACATTCAGTTTGTGCGTTTTTGTTTTTTCTTGTTTGCTGTTCAGTTTGTCGTTAACCCTTTGTGTCCTGACCCGATCCCTGACATTTGTAGTGTAGTTTATTGTTTTGACATTTAATGTAGGGACTGTCATCCAGTTTGGGGTCTTTCGCATAGGGCAGATCATCAAGTAGGCAGGGATAGAGACTGTGGGTGAGCTCAGGGCTGCACATATCCCTGCACAACTTGACATTTGCCCTTCATTAGTTCAGAGCAGGGTACTTGTAGGCTTAAAAAAAGGTCTTGGACTAAAGGAGTAATGTGTCTAACTGGCAAGTCAGCTTATGGAGGCTTATAGCTTTTCCTAAAAAGGGAAAGAACTTTGTTCTCTGGTACAACCTATTATATTTTTACTTTGTGTTCTGTAATTGACAATACACATTCTCTTAAAAGGTGAATTAAATTAAAAGGGTATTAAGATAAAAAAAATATATTGTTTATACTAAGAAATTCTTCCTAGAAACTAAACAAAACCACATCTGATTGTTTAGAAAACAGTTCCAATGTTTATACCACAGTTCATCAATAAAACATACTTACTGGTCCTTGTTAGACGTAATAAGTGTAAGGTTGTTACAGGATGCATAAAATAATGAATATTGGATAGATAGATAGATAGATAGATAGATAGATATTATTACACCATAGCTGTATAGCTCTCCATGTTTTAACTGCATATTCATGTTTCACCTATATCCTTGTGCTGGCAGTGTGCTGCTGCATTCTTCTGTTGCTGTATATCTAGCCTAGTAGCGTGCACCTGCAGGCCAGGTCCATATAATAGTTTGGTATCAACTAAAGTGCTGGCTGACTTATTCTTTGTCTGTATTGCACATACGGGGGAGTGGCTACCTCCATGTTGGCCTTGCACCCCACCCACCTCTATCAGGTGTGTATATAAGGTGTCTTGGATGTTCCAGACCCTGCCATGCTTACTGAACTGTTCACACAGAGGCATATTTACAGAGTAGGGTCCATCCCAATGAGGCCACCTTATCGCGGTGGGACGGTCCAAGCTATTTGACCGCCGGCGGAGACAAATTTGCGAGCTAAGCGCCTCACTATTTCATAGTTTCACATTTGCATCTATTACACCATAGCTGTATAGCTCTCCATGTTTTAACTGCATATTCATGTTTCACCTATATCCTTGTGCTGGCAGTGTGCTGCTGCATTCTTCTGTTGCTGTATATCTAGCCTAGTAGCGTGCACCTGCAGGCCAGGTCCTTATAATAGTTTGGTATCAACTAAAGTGCTGGCTGACTTATTCTTTGTCTGTATTGCACATACGGGGGAGTGGCTACCTCCATGTTGGCCTTGCACCCCACCCACCTCTATCAGGTGTGTATATAAGGTGTCTTGGATGTTCCAGACCCTGCCATGCTTACTGAACTGTTCACACAGAGGCATATTCACAGAGTAGGGTCCGTCCTAATGAGGCCACCTTATCGCGGTGGGAAGGTGCAAGCTATTTGACCGCCGGCGGAGACAAATTTGCGAGCTAAGCGCCTCACTATTTCATAGTTTCACATTTGCATCTATTACACCATAGCTGTATAGCTCTCCATGTTTTAACTGCATATTCATGTTTCACCTATATCCTTGTGCTGGCAGTGTGCTGCTGCATTCTTCTGTTGCTAGATAGATAGATAGATAGATAGATACCGTATATACTCAAGTATAAGCCGAGTTTTTAGCACGATTTTTCGTGCTGAAAACACCCCCCCTCGGCTTATACTCGAGTGAACTCTCCGCCCTCAGTGGTCTTCAACCTGTGGACCTCCAGATGTTTCAAAACTACAACTTCCAGCATGCCCGGACAGCCGATGGGAGTTGTAGTTTTGAAACATCTGGAGGTCCGAAGGTTGAAGACCACTGCCCGGGCCTTCGTCGTCATCCAAACCCCCTCCCCCCTTTAGTTTTGTACTCACCTCCGCTCTGTGGGACGTTCGGGTGAGCTGGTCCAGGCCATCTGTGCTGCAGGACCGTCCGGTGGGGAGGGATAGTCTTTCTGGGCTGTCCATCTTCAATGGGTGGGCCTCTTCTCAGCGCTTCGCGGGCGGCCCCAGAATAATGACGTTGCCTTGACAACGACGCACAGGGACGTTGACGTTGAACGTCCCTGTGCGTTGTCGTCAAGGCAACGTCATTATTCCGGGGCCGGGTGCGAAGCGCAGAGAATAGGCCCACCCGGTGAAAATGGACACACCGGAACGACTATCCCTCCCCACCGGACGGTCCTGCAGCACAGATGGCCCGGACCAGCTCACCCGAACGCCCCACCGAGCGGAGGTGAGTACAAAACTAAAGGTGGGAGGGGGGGTCTGGATGACGACGAAGTCCCGGGCAGTGGTCTTCAACCTGCGGACCTTCAGATGTTTCAAAACTACAACTCCCAGCATGCCCGGACAGCCGATGGCTGTGTGGGCATGCTGGGAGTTGCAGTTTTGAAACATCTGGAGGTCTGCAGGTTGAAGACCACTGTTAAATCAGACATTGACAAGCGGTGATGATGAAGGGGGTGGTGTGGGATAATGACAGGGTAATGATGACAGGGTAATGATGAAGGGGGAATGATGAAGGGGGGATGATGAAGGGGGGATGATGAAGGGGGATGATGAAGGGGGGATGATGAAGGGGGGATGATGAAGGGGGGATGATGAAGGGGGGATGATGACAGGGTAATGATGAAGGGGGGGATGATGACAGGTGATGATGATGAGGGTGTTAATGACAGGTGTCTGGATGATGACAGGAGGATGATGTATTTCCCACCCTAGGCTTATAGTCGAGTCAATAACTTTTCCTGGGTTTTGGGGGTGAAATTAGGGGCCTTATCTTATATTCGGGTCGGCTTATACTCAAGTATATACAGTAGATAGATTAGAGTTCATAAATACAATGTATATTATATGGTTGTCTAGTAATGACAAATGTAAAAGAGGTAAAAAAAAAAAAGCTGCGCTGTATTCCAGGACCTAAAAGTGGGTTGCTTTATGAATATCATATATTCATGCAATATTAATAATAAGCATATTTATTTTTTATTCTCAATAGACATTTTCACAGAGCTGTTTTCTTAAGTTATTGACTTAGCGTACTTGGTATTTGCTTTTTGCACTGGATTGTCATCTGTTTATTTTGTGCAGAATTCATTATCTGGCTTATATCTTTGAAGGCATTGTTTGTATTTCTAGATTTTAAATGGTGGCTGTGCACTGTATGTATTTCTTGTCAGATTGTTTTATTTTTTTCCCACATACAGTAAATATATGTTCAGTGCAAAGTAATACTAAACAATACAGTAGTAGTAAAACTGATGCAGCAAAGAAAGAACACAAACACAAGACCAGGGATTGCTTCTATTAAAGTAATTTGTATTCAAATGTAATTGTTTATTATCTATAGATGTCATAACAGTAAAGGGACTAAATGAACACCAAAGAAAAGCAACAATATTTAGTCTCCACTTAAATCAGGTCTGAGAAATTTTATTTTCATAGGATCAGGTCATTTATATGGAGATTTCACATAATATGAAAAAGGGATCTGACAGGCCAAATTTTAGCTTGTGCTATTGTATTGTTTCCTTTGGGATATATGGCCCCAGAGGTGTGTAATAGATCAGCATGGTAAATCACCACATCTCACTATCTCTCTTCTTCCTATTGAGCTGAGGCTGATAAAGCAATTTATCTCATTCACCTTGCCAGCTTAATCCAATGCTGCCTCAAACAGGGTTGGCCTTTATGATGGCATACTATTTTTCGACTTTTTTTTTTTTTTTTTAACAACTTCTTAACTTTTTTCTCACCAACATAACCATGTGAGGACTTTTTGTGTGGGATGAATTGGATTTTTCACTGACATTATTCTGTAGTATATATAATGTTAATACCATTAATTATTTACTTTGTTATTTATTTTAATTATTTACCCATAACCCCTTAAGGATGCAGGGTTTTTGCATTTTTGCATTTAAATTTTTTCCTCATCACCTTCTAAAAATCATAATGCTTTAAATTTTGCACATAAAATTCCATATGATGGCTTATTTTTTTGCACCACCTGTTCTAATTTGCAGTGACATTAGTTATTTTACCAAAAAATCCACGGCGAAACAGAAAAAAAATTCATTGTGCAACAAAATTGAAGAAAAAATGGCATTTTGTAACTTTTGGGGCCTTCCGTTTCTACACAGTGCATTTTTCGGTAAAAATGACACCTTATCTTTATACTGTAGGTCCAACAGGTTAAAATGATACCCTACTTATAAAGGTTTGATTTTGTCGTACTTCTGAAAAAAATCATAACTACATGCAGAAAAATTTGTATGTTAAAAATTCTCATCTTCTGACCCCTATAACTTTTTTAATGGCCGGTATGAAGGCTCATTTTTTGCGTCGTCATTTTTATCGGTAACATTTTTGTATTGATCGGACTTTTTGATCGCTTTTTATTCATTTTTTCATTATATAAAAAGTGACCAAAAATATGCTATTTTGGACTTTGGAATTTTTGCTTGTACACCATTGACCGAACGGTTTAATTAACTAAATATTTTCATAATTCAGACATTTTCACACGCGGCAATACCCCAGATGTTTATTTTTATTTACACTGTTTTTTTATGGTAAAAGGGGGGTGATTCAAACTTTTATTAGGGAAGGGGTTAAATGACCTTTATTAACTTTTTTTTCACTTTTTTTTGCAGTGTTATAGCTCCCATAGGGGGCTATAACACTGTACACACTGATCTTTTACACTGATCCCTGAAAAGCCATAGCTTTGCATTGATCAGTGTTATAGGCAGTCGATTGCTCAAGCCTGTATCTCAGGCTTGTACCAATCAATCGCCGATCAGACGTGACGGAGACTGGTGAGGGAACCTCCGCTCGCGTGCTAGCTGATCCGGACATCACAATTTTACCGCGATGGTCCCGATCAGCCCGACTGAGCTGCTGGGAAGATTTCACTTTCATTTTAGACGCGGTGATAAACTTTGATCACCGCGTCTAAAGGGTTAATTGCGTGCGGCACAACAATCGGTGCTGCATGCTATTAGCCCAGGGTCTCAATATGATGCGGGGTCACAGCGTGGCCACGTGTTATTTACTGGGATTGGGCGCAGGGTGTACTGGTACACCCTGCGTCCTTAAGAGGTTAATAAATAGAAGCAATCAAAAACTTTTTATACGTTGTACATCTTGACAAAACATTAACCTTTGTATTATACTTCATAAGAAATATTATCTCCTTTTTATAGATATAATGGTTTAAATATACCACAAGGGGTCCCAATACTGTCCAGAACATAATCCTGTCCAGCTGCAGCAACATTTTGTTCCAGCTAAAGCACAGGCTGGGCCAGGAAGTGAGGAACTAGTGTGTAGCTCTGCTGGAGCCTATGCAGCTGGAAGATCATCCCCTTTTACGAGCTGTGAGAAGCCTTGTCACGGTTACCAATGGGAGAGTCCCAGTCCGGTTAGTCAATCTGTCGAATGTTGCTGCTATATTGCCTAAATACACCCCAGTTGCCCAGCTGTATCTTTTAGTGTCAAGGGACATCTTAACAGAACACAGGGTGGCCCAACCGTGGGCTGCCCAAGTGACTCCTGGATCTGCTGCAAGTTCTCCTGCGCCCTAATGGGCACAACTCCAAGTGGGAGACAAGACCACTCCAAGAGATCAAGTCAGTGGAGTCATCAATGTCGCCAAGAGGCACCACAAATCTTTCAGTAATCACCCCCCGGACTTTGTCCGTACATCCATGATCCAACACCGGATTCTGACACCTATCAAAGAAAGACACCGTCTGGTTGTGCCAGGCATGTATCAAACCGTTAAGAAGATGCTAGTTGACATTAAAGAGAGTCAGAGTCCCCTGTCTTGGTCAAGAAGAAGGATGGTACCATCCGTTTTTGTGTCGTTTTTGTGTGCTCCGCCCCTCAATGCAAGCCTACGGGAGGGGGCATGATAGCTATCACGCCCCCTCCCGTAGGCTTGCATTGAGGGGAGGAGCGTGATGTCACACGGGGGCGGGGGCATGACGTCACATGCCGCCGGCCCTGCGGTCGACCGTAATCAGTCCTGGAGCGAACACGCTCCGGGGACTGATTACAAACGGGGTGCCGCGTGCATGATCACGGGCAATCCCAGCTGCGGGACTCCCGCAATCAGGCATCTTATCCCCTATCCTTTGGATAGGGGATAAGATGTGTAAGCACCGGAGTACCCCTTTAACCAGTGGGTATTGGCAACTGCCTATGGCTGTAGAACCTATAGAGAAGGAGAAAAAGAAAGAGGAGAGAGGACAGCGCCTCGTGTATTATCCCAGACACCAGAGTCCCAATAGGTACAGAGGGAGCGAGGTCTCTTTAAAAAAAACGCTCACCAGATAGTAGATGAAATAGGCATATCACCCCTTTTGGGGTATTGGTAGTGAAGATGAGGCGAACTGCTAGGCCCAGGTCCAAAGGGAGAGGATCAAATCTTCTCCCATATAAATGAGAAGAGGAAGTAGAAAAAACAGAACCTTTTGGTGGGCGCTGAGTCCAAAGATGTCAAACACAATGGTGTCAGGAAAAAGTGCCAAAAGGTTCCTTGTTAATAAACATAGTGCCCTTTGGCACTTTTTCCTGACACCATTGTGTTTGACATCTTTGGACTCTGCGATCAGCGCCCACCAAAAGGTTCAGTTTTTTCTACTTCCTATGGCTATAGAAGACAGAGAGAGGACAGCCCTTGTGACACCCATGGGACTGTTCGAATTCAATACTATGCCATTCGGGCTGTGCAATGCCCCTGCTACTTTCCAGCATCTGAAGGAGCGGTGCCAGGGCCTGTTGTACTTAGATGATGTCATTGTGTACTCCAAGTACTACCAGGAGCACCTTAGTCATCTGTCAGACATCTTCCAAGTCTTGATCAAACATGGGCTGAAGATTAAACTGTCCAAATGTCCTCTGCTTAAACCTCAGGTGCAACCAACTCTAGTCACCTCACCAGCTCAAGTCCTGTCACCATTGGCACCAGTCTACACTCTGGTTTCCAGGTCTTCATTATCTCTACCAGCCAGCCCGAGTCCAGATAGTCCAGAACCAACTCCAGAACTGGATCTTTAAGAGGCCTCTATCCCTCCAGTCGGACCAAGAGCTCCTGAAGAGAGAAGTGTTCCTGAGTTGGCAGAGGTGGTGCTGCATGGATCCCAACAGTCTACCCAGGGTCAGTTACCCACAAGATACAATGACTAGCATCAAATACAGTCAAAGCTTAATAAAGATTAAAGTCATGTACTTCCCATAGTCATTAAGTACACAAAAATGCACGTACACATGTCTCATATACATTAGGGCTGTAGCACTCACTACATCACATTCAAATGTCTTTAACCCCTTAACAAAGCCGGATGTAAATGTATGTCCTGGTGAGCTGGTACTTAACGCACCAGGACGTACATTTACGTCCTATGCATAACCGCAAGCATCGGAGCGATGCTCGGGTCATGCGCGGCAGGTCCCGGCTGCTAATAGCAGCCAGGGACCCGTCGGTAATGGTGGACATCCACGATCGCACGGATATCCGCCATTAACCCCTCAGATGCTGTGATCAATTCAGATCACAGCATCTGCAGCATCATAGTCACTAAAATGGATGATCGGATCGTCCGCAGTGCTGCCACGGTGATCCGATCATCCAGAACGGTAGACGGAGGTCCCCTCACCTGGCTCTGCTTCCTTCCACAGGTCTTCTGCTCTGGTCTGCGATCGAGCAGACCAGAGAAGAAGATGACTGATAATACTAATCAGGGCTTTGTCCGATGCATAGCACTGAACAGTATTAGCAATCAAATGATTGCTATAAATAGTCCCCTATGGGGACTATTAAAGTGTAAAAATAAAAGTTACAAAAAGTTAAAAAAAAGTTAAAGAATTTAAAAAAAAACCCTCCCCCAATAAAAACGGAAATTGTCCCATTTTCCCTATTTCACCCCCAAAAAGTGCAAAAAAAATATTTTATATACATATTTGGTATTGCCACGTACGTAAATATCCAAACTATTAAAATAAAATGTTAATGATACCCTACAGTGAACGGCGTGAACGTAAACAAAAAGTTCAAAATAGCTGCTTTTTACATTTTATTCCCCAAAAGTTTTATATAAGCAAATATGGTATAGTATCAATAAAAATTACAGATCACGGTGCAAAAAATGAGCCCTCATACCACCGTTTATACGGAAAAATGAAAAAGTTATACCGTATATACTCGAGTATAAGCCGAGTTTTTCAGCACGATTTTTCGTGCTGAAAACACCCCCCTCGGCTTATACTCGAGTGAACTCCCCCACCCGCAGTGGTCTTCAACCTGCGGACTTCCAGAGGTTTCCAAACTACATCTCCCAGCAAGCCCGGGCAGCCATCGGCTGTCCGGGCTTGCTGGGAGTTGTAGTTTTGAAACCTCCGGAGGTCCGCAGGTTGAAGACCACTGCGGCCTTCAACATCATCCAGCCCCCTCTCACCCCCTTTAGTTCTGAGTACTCACCTCCGCTCGGCGCTGGTCCGGTCCTGCAGGACTGTCCGGAGAGGAGGTGGTCCGGTGGGATACTGGTTCCGGGCTGCTATCTTCACCGGGGAGGCCTCTTCTAAGCGCTTCGGGCCCGGCCTCAGAATAGTCACGTTGCCGTGACAACGACGCAGAGGTGCGTTCATTGCCAACGTACTTCTGCGTCATTGTCAAGGCAACGCCTCTATTTCGGGCCGGAAGCGCGGAGAAGAGGCGCCCCCGGTGAAGATAGCAGCCCGGACCACCTCCTCACCGGACCACCTCCTCTCCGGACAGCCCTGCAGGACCGGACCAGCGCCGAGCGGAGGTGAATACTTAGAATTAAAGGGGGTGAGAGGGGGCTGGATGATGTTGAAGGCCGCAGTGGTCTTCAACCTGCGGACCTCCGGAGGTTTCAAAACTACAACTCCCAGCAAGCCCGGACAGCCTATGGCTGCCCGGGCTTGCTGGGAGTTGTAGTTTTGAAACCTCTGGAGGTCCGCAGGTTGAAGACCACTGAGGGCGAATGATGAGAAGAGGATGATGAAGGGGGTGTGTGGGGATGATGAAGGGGGGTGGGGATGATGAAGGGGGGGTGTGGGATGATTACAAGGGGATGATGAAGGGGGGATGTGTGGGATGATAAGGGGATGATGAAGGGGGGATGTGCGGGATGATATGGGGATGATGAAGGGGGGATGTGCGGGATGATAAGGGGATGATGAAGGGGGGATGTGTGGGATGATAAGGGGATGATGAAGGGGGGATGTGTGGGATGATGACAAGGGGATGATGACGAGGATGTTAATGACGGGTCTGGATGATGACAGGGGGGGATGAGGTATTTCCCACCCTAGGCTTATACTCGAGTCAATAACTTTTCCTGGGATTTTGGGTTGAAATTAGGGGTCTCGGCTTATACTCGGGTCGGCTTATACTCGAGTATATACGGTAGGTCTTCAAAATAGGGGGATTTTTAATGTACTAATCTGGTTTAAAAGTTTGCGATTTTTTTTAAGCGCAACAGTAATAGAAAAGTATGTTATCATGGGTATCATTTTAATCGTATTGACCCAAAAATAAAGAACACTTGTCATTTTTACCGTAAATTGTATGGCGTGAAAACAAAACCTTCCAAAATTTGCTAAATTGCTGTTTTCTTTTTAATTTCCCCACACAAATAGTATTTTTTGGGTTGCACCATACATTTTATGGTAAAGTGAGTGATGGCATTACAATGGACAACTAGTCTCACAAAAAACAAGCCCTCATACTAGTCTGTGGATGAAAATATAAAAGAGTTATGATTTTTTGAAGGCGAGGAGGAAAAAACTAAAACGTAAAAATTAAATTGTCTGAGTCCTTGAGGCCCAAATGGGCTGAGTCCTTAAGGGGTTAAGTTGTTGCATATATCTAATGTAATTTCTTGTGTCCACGTGCTCAGGATACTTTGCTGGCCAGAAGGTATTCCTGTAACCACAAAGCATGTAACCTAAAAAGTAAAAGGTGACAAATGTCTAATGTTATCTAATAAATGTCAATATAACTAGTGTTCTGGGAAGAAGTGTGTAATGCCACGGGACCCCAGTAGCCAAAGAATTGGGCAGAAAGCCTCCGGCAACCCAATCCGCCAGTGTAATTTCTTAGTCATATGTACAAAGTGTTTTTATATACATAGTCAAATATTATATTCATAGTCAAATGTCATAATATGCATAGTCATAGTCCGTACATCATGTTTATGTCATAGGTATGTTATTATTATTATACATAGTCCTTATTCTCCAGTAATTCCATTTTTATTTTCAGTTACACAAATCTAACAGAGCACGTATGGACATTGATACAGAGACTATATTGTATTATCAGTTTTTGTCAACAAACAGCCTGGATATGGACATTAATTGCAATGCCCCAGGACTGCATGTGGCTCTGTGGCCATTTCACTTCAGAACGGACATCAAGGGCAACTTTGCTTAAGTAGGGGGGTTTGTGATGTCCCACTACAGGATATGCTCCTACAGTCCTGTCAGGTTAAGTCCCTGTACGTCCACAGGGCTCATCTGCAGTGTTCCCCCATAACGTGTATAAGTTATATACTAGGGGTAAAGGACCTTTCATATGGTTACATGTTTGTTAGTCACATGATAATGGTTGTCACATGTTTAAGTCATATGGTTTGTAACCAGAGAGCACCAGGTGAACAGATGACCCACAGCTAGCCTATGAGCTCCTTGCTCAGCCCCCTTTATAAGAGGAAGAGGTACTACAATTTCTCTCTTGTGTTTCACTTTCTGCTGAGATCAAGTCCAGTCCAGATGTCTCAGAGCCAGTGTCCAGTACATCTGGAGGCCTCAAGCCTAAGTTGCAGCCACAGGTCTGTAAGTCAAGTCATTTTTGTCTACTGTCACTATCTTCAGTCAAGTCAGTTATAGTCAGCGTGGCTGTGCTAGAGTCTGTCAGGTCACTGCAAGTCCCAGCAAGCTGCGAGGACCCTCGTGTTACTGGTCACCTCTCTGGGAACCTTACTACCCTGTAAAGACTGTTATACCTGTTCAACTTCAGTAAAGCTACCGTTAACCTTAACCTGGCCTTGGACTATTATTTACCCCTGCCTAACCTAGGAATAACGGGATTACCTTCGGGTGGTTACATAGGCAAACGACACCCTGGCATCACTAACACTTAGGGGCTAACACCATCTACCCCTGGGCAACACCATCTGCCCCTACACCTCACCTCACACACCGTGGCTCACCACACTAGCACTCCTCTGTGTTCACTCCTGTCCTATCAGACTCCTGTCTGACAACAGAGAGAATGGGGATTATAGAACAGACTGCAATGAGTGGATGAATAGATCCAGCTCAGCACGGCAGAATCAAGGAGAAAGTAAATGCATTGTATCAACTGTTGTAAACTTCTCACAAAGCTTCTTGGCGATGGTCTTGTAGTCCATTCCACCCTTGTTTAGATCTATAATTTTATCCCTGACATCTTTTAACAGCTCTTTAGTCTTGGCCATGGTGGAGAGTTTGGAATCTGATTTATTGCTTGTATGGACATGTGTCTTTTACACAGGTAACAAGCTAATAACAGGAGAACTCCCTTTAAGGGGTACTCCGCTGGAAAAAACATTTTTTTTTAAATCAAGTGGCGCAAGAAAGTTAAACAGATCTGTATTTTACTAATCTAAATTTACTAATTTAAAAATCTTAATCCTTCCAGTACTTATCAGCTGCCGTATACTACAGAGGAAGTTCTTTTCTTTTTGAATAATTTTTTTGTCTGACCAGAGCAGGAGCAGGAGTTCCTGACATAAACAGAGGTGTCAGCAGAGAGTACTTGTGGTCAGGAAGAAAGGAAATGTAAAAAAAAAAGAACTTCCTCTGTAGTATACAGCAGCTGATAAGTACTGGAAAGATTAAGATTTTTAAATAGAAGTAATTTACAAATCTGTTTAACTTTCTGTCCCCACCTGATTTAAAAGAAAATGTTTTCTAAGGGTACGTTCCCACACGGCGTATTTTGCTGCGTATTTGCTGCGTATTTGGTGCTGCGTATTTTCCTACCCATTGACTTCAACAGAGAAAATAAAATACGCAGCAGCAAATATGCAGCAAATACGCCGTGTGGGAATGCACCCTAATGGAGTATCCCTTTAAAAGTGCTCTACTAATATCAACTCTTACCTTTATAAGACACCTGGGAGGTGGAAATGCTGCTGACTGATAAGGGATCAAATAGGTATTTTCACAGCAATTCATTACTTATTCGAAATGCATTTTTCTTGATTTTTTTGTTGTTGTTTTTCTGTCACTGTTTAACTAAACCTATCATTACAATTATAGACTGATCATTCCTTTGTCAGTGAGCAAATGTAAAAAATCTAAAAAATTTTTCCTTCACTGAATGCTGAATGAGCTAAAGCGTATTGCCTTTTTAATGCAATTGTGGAGATTATGATCTGACACAAGTGGAGTTTATACATGGACAATACACTCTGCATATCATTCGTGGATCCAGAGTGCCCCGATTGATCCTGAGTTATACTGTTGTAAGCCATGTCACAGCTTTGGAATACATAAGTTACCGATAGTGACTTGACTTTGCCAGGTTAGAGTAAGAAAAGGACAATGGGGGGGTGATTTATCAAAACCTGTGCAGTGGAAAAGTTGACCAATTGCCTATAGCAACCAATCAGATTGCTTTTTTTCTTCTTACAAGGCCTCTGAAAAATAAAAGTAGTAATCTTATTGGTTGCTATAGACAACTGCTCCACTTTTCCTTTGCACAGGTTTGATTAGTGTTGCTCGCGAATATTCGCAATGCGAATTTTATTCGCGAATATCGCATATTCGCGAATTCGCGAATGTTCGCGAATATAGCACTATATATTCGTAATTACGAATATTCGTATTTTTTTTTTTTTTTTCCACAGTACACATCACAGTGATCATCCCTCTCTGCTTCCAGCTTGTGTGGTGTAAAGAAGGCTCTAATACTACTGTGTGAGACTGGTGCGAAAATTTGCATATGCTAATTTTCGCATTTGCGAATTTTCGCTTATGTTAATTTCTGTATATGCTAATTTTCGCATATGAAAATTTTCGCATACGCGAATTTTCGCATATACGAAAATAAATCGAGAATATTATGAATATGCGAATATTCGTTCATATATGACGAATATTCGTTCATATATTCGCGAATATTCGCGAATTTGAATATGGCCTATGCCGCTCAACACTAGGTTTGATCACTTTCCTACAAAATGAATTTAGAAGTTGTGAGATGGCGACTAATACTTGAAAGCTTTGTCCTTTGGGTTTCGAATGCACTAGTTTCTACTAGCCTTAGGGTGTGTATGTCACATTTCAGTGATAAGATGTCCTAGAAGAGCAATGTTCTGTCTGGATTGAGGCCATGTTGACACACCAAAAACAGACCTGCCATGTTTTGCTGTGCAGTTATTTTCTTGGCAGTTTCTGGTTGTTAATACACATGGTTAAGAATCTATGTGTGAGTACCAAGTGTCCTTCAATAAAATATATAATATAGAAATGGAAAAAACGAAATAATAATAAATAATAATAATAAAAAGAGGGTAAGGGAGAATTTTGATGAAGTTAGATTCAGGCACTGTTCACACAGTTTTTTGTTGCTGTTTTTTCAAGCCAATGATTTTGATGTGAATCCACACTTATATATAGATTTTTTTCTAAGATGGATTTGAAATTCACAATTTAATTTCTTTGGTGCATATGCAAGTAAACCCTACATCCAGTAGCCTGGAAAAACATTAGCCCAATTGAATGTGGTTAAATCCAAGTCCAAAACAATTCCTGCCATAGAACAGGAAAATTTCTGTTGCAGAATCCATGACAGATATTTCTGAAGAAAAATTGTTATGTGAACATGGCCTTGAAATGCAGCATTTTAGAAGCCTTTGGCTATCTGGGAGTACAGAGAGTTGTAGTTTTTAACAAACGGTGGCACACTGGTTGGGAAACAGGGCTTTAGTGTATTACCAGTCCACTACAAGAAAAACTTCTTTATGGAGTGTAAGCATGAAACTTTGAAAACAGAATATAGCAGTCAGTCATCTACACGTATATAACTATGGGACTGTGTATTATTAAAGGGGTACTCCGCCCCTAGACATCTTATACCCTATAGAAAGGATAGGGGATAAGATGTCAGAGCGCGGGGGTCCCGCCGCTGGAGACCCCCGGGATCTTGGCTGCAGCACCCACCTGTTGCGGCTTCCTGCAGCACTGGAGGCTCTCATCCTAACGCCTCTCGACCACGGTGACGGGAGATCGTGATGTCACGACTCGGGCCCCGTGTGACATCATGCCCCGCCCCCTCAATGCAAGTCTATGCAAGCCCCTCCCATAGACTTGTATTGAGAGGCGGGGCGTGACATCACACGAGGGCGGAGTCGTAATGTCACGATCTCACGTCACCGCGTTTCCGGAATCCGCAACAGGTGGGTGCTGCAGCTGAGATCCCGGGTGTCCCCAGCGGCGGAACCCCCGCGGTCTGACTTCTTATTCCCTATCCTTTGGATAGGGGATAAGATGTCTAGGGGCAGAATACCCCTTTAAGCTCTACAGCAGTGGTTCCCAAGCTTTTTTAGTTCACAACTCCCTTAATGTCCTGGATCCACAAGCATGTCTCCTCACTGACATATATAGCACTGGTATAATATAATAGGAGTGGTGGTAGTAGTAGTATGACCAACACAAAAAACACTAGTAAAGTATAATTGGGGTGAATGTATTAGTATGGCAGTACAAGCACTAGTATAGTATAATGGGGTAGTAGTTGTATGACACACACAGCACTGGTGTAGTATAATGGTGGAAGTAGCAGTATGACACTCATAGCATTGGTATAGTATAATGGGGATCATAGTAATATGACACACATAGCTCTCATAGTTGTATGACACACATAGAACTGGTATAGCATAATGGAGGTAGAAGTTGTACGGCACACACTGCACTGGTATAGCATAATGGGGGTAGAAGTAGTATAGATGACATTACTTCCTGACTCAGTTGCTCCAACCCATCTGGGGTAGGATCCTCTTCCTGGCAGGAGAGCACGATGAGAGGGGTTCTTTAGCCTCTGCCTCCCATCATTGCTGTTTAACTGCCCGCTTGCTTGTATTTACAGCGGGCAGGCAGTGCTCCTGATATGGGGCCCTTTGGCATGGCTGGCCCTTAGAGCTGTGGTTTGGTGCCCTTGGAAGCCATTTGTAGCTCCCCAAGGTGCTGAACAGTTTGAGAAACATTGGTCTACACTTTGAAATAAGCAAGTTTTGCTCATAAATGATCATAAAGTTTTATGATGGCACCATCATACTTTTAATATTCTATTGTCCCAGAGAGTGACAATGATTCAGAAAGGACTTTACTGATATGTAACTGGCATCTGTTCTGTTTGATCTTAGAAACAGCTGCCTTCCAGAACATAGTTTCAGAGACTGGTGAAAATGCTGCAGAATAATGCAGTGTTCAAGGCTGCATCAGTTACTGTTACTCCAAAGCCTCTATGAATCCGCCCTGCAGAGCATTTCATGAGTACTCACATATCATCAGCTGCTAGATGGGAATGTGCTGTGTTAGAAACGAAGAAGGGATTCAGCCATTTGAGGACACTTGATAAGCACTACCTTTGCCTCCAGCGATAGTACAGCAGCTGTCTTCACTCAGCTACGAAAATGTGTAGAGTTTAATTGTGGCACTATTCACCTACAGTAATACCATGTTTTATTGTGTAACCTGAACTTCATTTCCTGCATGTTTCTGCATAAAAAGCCTAAGTAATGTATAATTCAACTCTAAAAATTTAGAAATGAAATGAAAATATATTCAGAAAAACCATTATACACTCACTGTAATGTACAGGAAAAGTTGTCTACAAAAGTGGCAGTGCTATGAAACAGAAGAGATGAACACATCTAAAAGTATGAACATTTTTTATAAAGAGAGCAATATTTCCAAGACTTTAGAAAGTGTCATCATAGAAACAGTAGTTCACCAGTTCAAACATTGCAGAATATTACTACTGTTATTGATAGCAGATGTTCTATTTATTCCAAAATGTCAACGTTTCATGTCAATTTGCTTATGCATAATTTTATTTAATAGTTGCATATTCAGTATATGAACAAAAGTATCAGGACACGCCTCTTATTTATTGAATTCAGGTGTTTCATTCAGTCCCATTTGGTGTATAAAATCAAGCACCGACCAATTTAGTCGCCATAACAATAATTTGTAGAAGAATTGGTCATACTAAAGAGTTCACTGAATTCCAGTGTGGTACTGTAATAGGAGCCACCACCGCAACAAGTCAGTTCATGACTTTTCTTCCTACCAAGACCTTCCAGTATCATATGTAGGTGGTTTTATTGCAAAGTGGAAGTGTATAAGAGTCACAGCAATATAGCAGGGCCAAGGAGTGCTGAAGCGCACAGTATATAGAACTCTCCAATGCTCCATAGACTCAATAACTGCAGAGACCAAACATCATCTAGTATTAAATTCAGCACAAACACTGTGCCCTACTGGGAGCCTCATGGCATGGGTTTCCATGGCAGAGCAGCTGCTTGCAAGCCTTATACGGATATGTACGATGCCAAGCATCATATGGAGAGGTGTAAAAGCACACCACTACTGGACTCTGGAGCAGTGGAGTGGCAAATTGTATCTTTTCATCTCACTCTGTAATGGAGGAGTCTGGGTTTTACAAATGCCAAAAGAATGTTACCTGCCTGACTGCATTGTGGCATAAGAGGGATACTGCTATGGTGTTGTATTTCAAAGGCCAATCTAGTCCTCTTAGTTTGAGGAAAAAGAAATCACAGTGTTTTAACATACCACGATATGTTGGAAAATTGTATACTTTGAAAGGTTGTGGCAGGAGTGCTGTTTGGCATGTGTGCTGTTCGGCATGGGTACCGAGTGCTGACCCTTGACAGGTGCTCGATTTTAAAAGGCTTTATAACCCAAATACAAATGAATTTATTAAGCTTGTGATGGCTGTATAGGTATGGAAACCTATGTTTATGGGCATCCAGCAAATACTGAGGAGAGAGGTAGAGTTTAAACCCATACACCATATATGTATCCCTCAAGCCTCCACATCCACTGATGTGCAGAACATGTAGTATTATTTATTTCCCATGATGTAAAGAAAGCAAAACATCAACAATAGTACAACTCAGTTCTTCCAACATTTTCTCAAGGTCCTTAGAAGATTGAGGGGGCGGGGCATGATGTCACACGGGGCCCGAGTCGTGACATCACGATCTCCCGTCACCGTGGTGAGTCGGCATTACTATTTTCATGTATTATTGCATCTCTATTGTGGACTAGAAACAAACTGATTGTGTATCAGTTGTAGAGGATCACCCCAAGGACATCTGCAGCATTTTTTGGGGTATATTATAACAGTGTTGCCCGTTATTTCTGCTTAGATATATATTAATATAACATATATGCTACAGCAAAGCAGACAGGTGCATGTACATAGCAGTCTGTAAGTAAAATAGGTATACTTATTTGTCACTTAAGAACTGTTACATCTTACCAGACAAGGGTCTGACACTTCATCTGTCTGAAGAACCCTTCTACAATGTATGCCAGATATAAGTGACTTCTTTGCAGATGGCAAACTGTATAGACTGCATACCCTTTATCTAATTTCCCTACGTACATTTAACTGTTGGATAACCAGCTCAACTGCTGTTATACAAACTATATTTATTTCAGAAGTATTTTTTTCTGCACTTTTCAGTGGCCATTATCATTGTGGGTATATCCAAGGGCTATTCAGTTCAATGTACATAACATATATTACGTTTGTATTTTAAAAATGCATCATCCAATACTAATTCCATCAGCAGAAGGAAAATGTCTGTGGAAGTCTATGAAAAGTGTTCCAAATATTAATAGACCAATCTATTATCTGTATGTATCTGTAATACAGCCCTTGTTTCAAAAGGGCTGTTTAATGAAAATAACTTCCCTCTGTTAAAGACAGCCCATTGGTATTGTGAGTCTACAATGCAAATATAATACTGATGATATACTGATGTAATAGAGTCCATGATATGGGGTATTGCGAGTTAATGCAAAATATGCTCATATGAAAGTGGTTTTACATGGGTTGTCAACATTTAAAAGTCCCTACATGATAGAAGAGTCTCTTGACAAAGTTTCCCTCTACTGGGACCCCGTCATGTGTGAAGAAAGCTGGCAGAAGGTACTCTATTTTCGTGCAGTACCACTATAGAAAAATATTAAAGGGGTGCTCCACTGCAAACATATTATAAGATATAAGATTGCGGGAGTCCCGCCGCTGGGGATCCAGCAATTTCCGCTGCAGCCCCCTGTCATTCGGTGCGTGGAGCAAACTCTGCTATGTGCCTGATGACTTGCTATGCCAGGCGCCATGCTCCCTCCCTCCCTTCACGTCTATGTACTAGCCATCACGCCCCCTCCCATAGACATGAATGAAGGGGGCGTAACGTGACGTCACGAATGCCGAAGCTTCAAGCTTCCGTGTTCGGGAAGCTGCCGCTGTCGGCCCGGAGATCAGCAGCAGGGGACCCCTACAATCTAACATCTTATCCCCTATCCTTTGAATAGGGGATAAGATGTTTAGAGCGAAATACCCCTTGAAGCATTATTCACAACCCTTTCACATCAACTGTTTGGACAGGTCCTCCCAAGCATGAGACACTCCTTGTAACTCCATTACATATTGGCCAACAGATAAGGGTTCTAAAGAGAGGATATCCTGCTTTTAATGCTGAATTCTATCATATGTATGAACAAGTGTTTTCTTTAATTGAAAAACCCTTAAACTAAAATGATCCATACATTTGGATGTATTGAGATTAGCTACATTGGAATCTTGCATATAGACATTTGCTTATTGTAGCTTAAGATGGAGCCAGAGAGCTTAGTTCAATTTTGGCTTCTATGGATTGAAAAGAAACTCAGATATCCACCTCCCATTAAGGTAATTGTAGATAATGCAAGTGTTTGCAATATTGACCTATCTCATGGATTGTTACCTTTCTCTGTGTTCCAGATATGTGATGTACATTATAACTTAGATATACATTATAAGAAGTTAACTACATAAGGACATGCTTTATTAATCACTGTGTACTGCAGGTTGGCTGTCATAGTGTGGTATGTCACAATTTGTAAAAATGTCAAGTAAAATCTGATACAGACAGCCAAGAAAGCACAATAGAGAATACTAATCCATTATTTACTTACTATATATGTGGCATTCAGATAAACATATTTGGGGAGATTTATCAAAAACTGTCCAGAGGAAAACTTGCTGAGTTGCCCATCGCTTCTTTTATTTTTCAGAGGCCTTTTAAAAAATAAAAGAAGCAATCTGATGGGTTGCTATAGGCAACTTAACAACTTTTTCTCTGGACAAGTTTTGATAAATCTCCCCCATTCTGACTATTTCAAGGTGCAACATTTAAAATGAAGATATTACTAAAAACTGTGAATCTCGGTATTTCACAAATGGATGTGAAAACGTTATGTTCTGAGACTTCAGATCATACACATTTGTAAAATAAGCATAAATAGCATTTCTAAGGAAAAGCATTGGTGGAGGAGGAATTTTAACCATGTGAAAGAGTTTGGGCCCCTTTCAGATTTCACAGTTGTCAGGTAATAAAAGTGGATTTGTCAGCTTAATAGACTGATCTATGTAAGGGTTGAATATTACAACTATAGGTCTTGTGAAATATGTGAAAAAAACAGACAAGAGCGCAAAAGACATGGGCCATTACTCTTGTGGTACCGACAGAGGTTAATGATAGCAGCAATATGAAAACTGCTCACCTGGGGGTGTTATGCTCAGAGCACAACACCTACTGAAGCTTGTATACCCAATGCTAGGTGTCACGATCACACCCTATCGGTCCAGCTAAGACGCTAGAGAGAGTGTGATGGTGCAAGGGTTAAAGCCGCCAGACCTCTTGGTATCCACTACAAGTCCCAGCAAGTCACCAAATTAACCCTTAGATAAACGTGTTTCCACCAGAGCTGCCTTCAGAAAGGTAAGCTCATATATTTAGAGATCAAAGACCAGAGCTGATTAATTGAACATTTAATCTGATAAAAGGTATCACAGTGCTATATATATATATATATATATATATATATATATAAATACAGGAACAAATGACATACAGGTATAACAATATATAAAAGAGTTTAGCAAGGCAAGTTCAGAAAACAATGGATGAAGTTCTTACAGCATGATGGTATAGCAGTTCCAAGAGAGTGAGTTTCAGCTGTTCTCAGGATGGTTTTGTCAGCTTGTGGCCCTGCTTTTAACAACCAACTTTGAGTCTAGCATTGTTTTAAATAACATATCTGCTTTCTTGGGAGGGCGACTCCATTCCCCCCTCCCCTCTGGTCCCACCAGGGGGTCTTCTCTCTTCCTGGCCCCTTATCTGTTTGATTATATGATGGGACCAGAGTGCACAACTTCAAAGGAGATACCAAGACAGCCAGACCTACAATAAAATGCAATACACAAACTACAGTCTGAATGACCCCTCACCCATGTCTTAGTTTATACACAGATATAATTTATAATACACATATAGGATTTTAATAATCAGGACTTGGGCCTGACACCTCCCCCTTAAGATGGGGACAGAGAGATCTTGCCTTTCCAGGCTAATCGATCTGTCTCCATTACTCCTCTATTTGTCCCTGACGCGATCGTACCAGTACTTCTTCCTGGACTGGGCTGCTGTGAGGTTGTCATGTACCAGCCCAGTCAATGTCTGCATCCTGTCCCTGAATCTCAGAGCATACTCCACCACAGAAGCCTCAGGGGCATGTAGCCCCCCTTCCCATTCTTCCCTAACTAAATCTCGGGGTCCCCGCACTTTGTGACCATATAATAATTCAAAGGGCGAGAAACCTGTAGGCTCTTGGGGTACCTCCCTGTAAGCGAATAACAGATGGGGTAAATACTTTTCCCAGTCTCTGCCCTCTGATTCTACAAATGTTTTTAGCATTTGTTTCAAGGTGCCATTGTTACCGGACACTCTGTCCAACCAATGTAGAGGGTTGTGATCAGTCATGACAGTAAAATCCCTTCCATACAGGTATGGCTGTAATTTTTGCAAAGCCCAGACCATAGCTAGACATTCTTTCTCTATGACCGCATAGGTCACTCCCAAATATCCTGCCAGGGGGGGTCTCATGGGCCAACCTCAGCAGCTCTTTCCTGTACGGCCTAGGAACCACTAACTGCCTTTCTCTCTCCTGGGCCCCTAGCATGCCTTTGGAAAGGGACTCCCAGTACAAGATATCATTTTCCCAATATACCCGATGCCCAGCTGTGTCAACATCTGTAAGCTCAGCACGTTGTCTCAGCCCTTCAAGGGAAGGGTCACTGCGCAGAGCTTCCCGGAAATGCTAATTTCCCTCCCCCCATCTTTGGGCATCAGGGAGCACATTTCCCCCAGGTGAACTAGCATCTCCACCTTCCTCTGCTGGGGCTTGCAAGTCACACATCTTGACCCTTGCATCACCATCCTCCCATCCTGTTAAAGCTGCAGCCCTGGCATGCTGCTGACGCGTTACCACTGCCACCATTGGTATGCCTCCCTGGGGTTTACCTCCCCCCCCTCAGTTCCAGACATAACAATACAGGCATCATACACAGGGCTATCACTCCTTCCCTCCTCCTCCTTAGGCCCTCAGGATTGGGATATATCCCTCACTGCTCGTCCCTCATCCTTACATGTCACCAGGGGCACACCAACCCCTCCCCCTAGCCCATCTCCACTAGGTTTTTGCATTGGCAATGCATTGTCACCACATTTTACAATACACCCCATTCCACTTTTGGAAAACATTACTGGTTCAGTCACAGGTAAACAATTATCAATCCCCTGCACCCCCTCCCAGTTTCCACATCTCGCAGTGTCTCCCAATGTCTCGCACAGTACCTCAGAATGAACAGGGCCCATCTGCTCATCTCCGAGTTCTGCTGCTTCCATGGCTGTCTTGGGCTTGCGGTCCAAAATCCACTCTCTGGCTTCAAAGCTCCGTGTTTGGAGAAACTGATCCAGGACCATCAAGTCCTCCAGGGCCTAGGTAGTGACTTGTAGGCCCCCAGTCCATTGCCTGAATGCAGTCCTTAGCTGACCTGCATGTTCAGTGCAGCTTTCTGTGGAACTTTGTTGCAAAGTCCTAAATCTTTTCCGATAAGCCTCTGGAGTCAGATTAAAACTTTTTAGCAGGGCAGATTTTATTGCCTCATAATCCTGGTCACTTTCAGAGGGAAGCGAAGCAAACACATCCAGAGCTTTCCCTTGCAACCGTGGGGTTAGATATCGTCCCCACTGTTCCTTAGGTAGATGGAACTGCCGGCAAACCTTTTCAAATCCCCTCAGGAACACATCCAGATCACCATCTTTCTCCAACATGGGGAAATGTTCCAAGCAGGGTTTAGACCTTGATCCTGCACATCACTCTGTGCGGATAAAGCATCCCCTCTCAGCCTCAGAACCTCCAGTTCATGCCTTTGCTGGGCCTCTCTTTCTGCGGCTTGTGCCTGGGCCTCTCTTTCTGCGGCTCGTGCCTGAGCCTCTCTCTCTACCGCTTGTTTCTGTGCCTCTTTCTCAGCAGTTTGGTACTGGAGAAGCACTTGGAGTTTACTTGGAGTTTAGTACTTGGAGTTTCATATTAGCATCCACATCCCCAAGGTGTTGTAAGGCAGTCTGCATATAAGAGTCCAAGGCCTCATGTGGAGTACTGTCCTGATGGGGAGTAATGTTGCTGCGTTCCCCAGGAGATATCAGTCCTTGGATGGCAGTTCCAGCTGTAGGACTTTGTCTCATGTCACTCAGCTCTTCTGCACGGGCATCATACTCCACAAGAGCAGCAATAAGTTGTTCCTTGTTCTTTCCTGCAGTAAGGATGTCCTTTTCTTGGCACATTAACTCCAGTGCCGTCTTGTACTGCTTGCGATATGCCTCCATATTTCCGAGATGAGACAGAGGAGGTAAAACAGGAGATGGGGAGGACAGAACTGTCTTGCACTCTTTTTGTATGTCTTTTAAACCAGCACTGAGCTCTGTCTTTGAAATTTACACACAAGAAGATGTATGCAATTTCTTTTTTAGTGCTAAGATTTCCTTACAGGTAAAATGCAGCAAGCACTAAAAATCTCTAAATATATCCCAACGCTGCCACCAGTTGTCACGATCACACCCTATCAGTCCAGCTAAGACGCTAGAGAGAGTGTGATGGTGCAAGGGTTAAAGCTGCCAGACCTCTGGGTATCCACTACAAGTCCCAGCAAGTCACCAAATTAACCCTTAGATAAATGTGTTTCCACCAGAGCTGCCTTCAGAAAGGTGAGCTCATATATTTAGAGATCAAAGACCAGAGCTGATTAATTAAACATTTAATCTGATAAAAGATATCACAGTGCTATATATATATATATATATATATATATATATATATATATATATATAAATACAGGAACAAATGACATACAGGTATAACAATATATAAAAGAGTTTAGCAAGGCAAGTTCAGAAAACAAAAGATGAAGTTCTTACAGCATGATGATATAGCAGTTCCAAGAGAGTGAGTTTCAGCTGTTCTTAGGATGGTCTTGTCAGCTTGTGGCCCAGCTTTTAACAACCAACTTTGAGTCTAGCATTGTTTTAAATAACATATCTGCTTTCTTGGGAGAGCAACTCCATTCCCCCCTCCCCTCTGGCCCCATCAGGGGGTCTTCTCTCTTCCTGGCCCCTTATCTGTTTGATTATATGATGGGACCAGAGTGCACAACTTCAAAGGAGATACCAAGACAGCCAGACCTCCAATAAAATGCAATACACAAAACACAGTCTGAATGACCCCTCACCCATGTCTTAGTTTATACACAGATATAATTTATAATACACATATAGGATTTTAATAATCAGGCCTTGGGCCTGACACTAGGGTATAGGGTTGGGGTGCAGCCTGGATCTTGCCCGTCTCTGTAGAAGTCAGGAATGGTCGAGGAAGTCACAAATGGAGCTGCAAACTGCAGGGAAAACAATTGATCCTCCTAGCGCTCACTCGATAGATATAAAAACCAATACGGACAAAGAAAAATTGTTTATTCAGCGCTATGGACTGAATAAACAATTTTCCTTTGTTCGTATCGGTTTTTATATCCATTGCAGCTCCATTTGTGACAACTATAGGTCTGTACCTCTAGTAGACAAAATTACACAAAAACAGTTTAAGCAATTTGGTTGATAAGAGCTCTAAAGAATGAGAAGGACTCATATGTAGTTATCTTGTCATGCACTTGAGGACAGAGATTGACATTCTAATGTGTACATGTATATACCCAGCAGCTTGTCAGTCACTGCTGTGAGGGGCGAGGAGAGTACTCCCTTTATGAACATAATGGAACTATGACTTTGATGTATTCCATCAGTTCTCCTATCTGCAAATTTGCACAAATTTGTTTGGCGTCATTTTAGCTACTAGGACTACAGAACTGAAGTTGTAGTATACTGCCTTTACATAGGTCCACAGAATAAACTGAAATACTGTATCTTCTTTAACACATAAGCACAATATTATGGTGAAAAGGAACCTGGGTAAATACATCATTTTCAAAGCTGCTACTTCATTTAGTCCTCATGCACAAGGCTATACAGAGGCTCCAAACAATCTCTGCCTCTTTCCACCTACCAGCTCCTAATAATAACATTTTCTTTTCTTATGAAGTATATAGAAAGGTTAATGTTTTGCCAAGATGTACAATACATAAAACGTTTTTGTATCTGACAGTGCCCATTTAAAGGGATCGGCTTAAAATCCTTTAGATCGCTGCTGTCAAAGCTGACAGCAGTATCTAAAGGGATATTTAAATGGTCTCCGGTGTTCTAGTAGGGCAAATCAGCCCCCATTACCCACAGCATGATCACGGGGGAGGGGAGCAATTAACCATTAAGGTAGCCAAAGTGCTTGCCTCACCTTTGATCCTCTTTGGTCTGCAACAGGCTCTATCAATATAGTGCAGAGCACATTGATCAATGCAGTTCAATATAGCTGCATTGATCTATAGGAGGAATCTAATGATTCTTCCTAAAAATCCCCTAAGGGGACCAATAATGTGTAAAAAAAAAAAATAAAAAAAAAAAATGAAGAAAAGGTTTAACACACATACATTAACCCCTTCCTTATTAAAATTTTAAATCAACCCCCTTTTCCCATTTTCTATAACATTATTTATCCTGTATAGTAAATGGCGTATATGTTAAAAAAAAAAAAAACACTAAACCCCATGATTCACATTTTTTTTAAAATCACATCATATCCCAAATAATGAGTAATAGGCGATCAAAAAGTCTGATCAATACCAAAATGGTACTGATAAAAACTACAGATCATGATGCAAAAAAGGAGCCCTCATAAATCCCCGTATACCGAACAATATTGGGGTGGCCCAGTACGGGAGATGTTACCCCGTACCCTTGATGCCCTGTCAGGCAGCCTCCTTCGGTGTCCCCAGGGTCCCTTGCACCAGTTTCCCCCCTGTACATATATTCTGCAGTGTATTGTATTATAAAATGTGTTGTATCTTTAAGAGTTATGTCATGTGATTGTTACCCAGGAGGGACCAGGTGATCCCAGGGGTGACCTATGGGCTCCCTGTTTGTCTCCTCCATATAAGCCCTGGGAGGAGATAGCCTCTCTTCTTCTTACTTCTCTTTCCTTACAAGTCTTTGCTGAGGTCCAATGCAGTCATGTCTAGCGTGTGTCCAGAGTGTTGGAGGCCTCAAAGTCAAGTCCTGTAGCCACCATCATTTCAAGTAAGCTAAAGTCACAGCTTATGAGTCCAGCCAAGTCAGTCCCTGTCATCTGTCAAGTCAGTGTGGTCTGCATTTAATTGTCCAGTCCTACTACAAGTCCCAGCAAACCCTTAAGGTCTCTGTGTCACTGATCACCTCCTTGGGCCCTGGCTGAACTGTATAGACTTTACCAACTGTCTACCCTTAGTAAAGCTACTGTTGTCGGTAACTTGGCTTTGGAGTCTTTATTGCCCCTGTGCCTAGCCCAGGATTCAGGGGTATACCTTCGAGTGGTTTTAGGCTAAACCATACCCTGGCGTCACGAATACAAGGGGTTAATCTGCCCCTAGGGTAACAACATCTGCCCTCATCACACCCCGCTACCACAACAAAATTGTTATAGGTTCAGAATTTACTATTTAAAAAGTTGAGTAGTAAAACATGACAAAAGCTATACAAATCAGGTATTGTAATTGCATTGACCTAATGAATCAAGATAACATGATTTCATCACCTTGTTCACAGTGCAGATAAGAACCATTTCAAATATTTGCCAAATTTTATTTATTTTTTTCAATTTCTTCTTACAATTTTTTTTTCTGTTTTTGGAGCATATATTATGGAAAAATGAAGGAAGTTATTACAAAGTGCAATTGTTCTTGAGTTGTGGTTATTAAAAGACAAGGAATTAAAAAAACAAAAGCGCAAAAATGAAAATTGGCAAGGTCTTTAATGGGTTAAAGACGGTTATTTAGAAATTTTTTTGCAGGGTAGCGGGCACTTTCTTCCTGTATATATTCAACAGCATGATGATACAGACAGATGGTTTCTATCAGTATATCTCACCACCATCAAAGGTGTGTACTGCATACTGAGAACATAGGCTGACGTCTAAAATTCCTTGCCACCCTGAAGGGTTATTATCAGAAACATCCTGGTTGTAAAGAGAGTGAATGTGATTACAGTATACTAGGTGATTCCATGATCTAATACTACAGAGTCACAGTACCATTATAGTTAGGGTTCACTTTAAATATGTGAAATGCAGAACATTTACTATATGAAAGTCTTAAGTAGTTTGCACAGCTTTATTTTTTTAAAGAATTGCAGGTTCTCCGTCTCTGTATTCCCACATTATAAAACATTTTATAGTGTAGAAATAAGATTATTTGCATAGCTTGTTTTGCTTCTAAAAGAAATGAATCAGAATAGGGCAGCCATTCAATTGCTAATGGTTATTGAACCAGTCTCAGTCTGATTCATTGCTCACTCTGGTCTTGGACGCGGATGTGATAGATTTCATTCCTGCAGATGACTAAGCTGATTCCTGGGATATTTTTTGCTTTTGTTTTCCACACTTGTCTGATCGCAAGATTGGAAAGAAAAAAAAATGTCCCCTGTCACCATCATTTAGAGAACTTGGAAGCAGCATGCACATTTTTCTTCATAATGGTAACTGTGTGAAAGATGACTCAGTCATTTTGCTTTAAGCCAAAATTAGGAGAGGATCCAAAACGCAGAAAACGATGCAAATCTTTCCATTATAATGTTGTTTTTTTCTATGTTGGTTTGACTCCTGATTTTGGCTAAAAAATGCTGGTGAAAGTACTGATACTGCCCGGGTGTAAAGTATTTGTAAAACACTGTCTTACCTTCCTCGCTCTTACGCCACTGCCGATATTACAGAGCTAGGATCCTGATGATGGCGCTTCTGGGTTTGGGAATGTGACGTTACATGCCTGCTTATCCAATCAGTGGCCACAGCGGTGTCCCACCTCAGCTACTGATTGGTTAAGGGGGCATTTGTCACCACGTCCCTGAACCTAGAGACACTGTACTGCGAGACCGGAGCTCAATAACAGCAACAGTGGCATGGGAGCAAGGAGAGTAAGGCAGTGTTCTTTTTTTACTTACCCTCTCCCTGACCAAATTAAAAAAATAAAATAAAATACTATGTTCACATTAAGTAATCTCCAGCTGGAAATATATTCTGGTCAGAGATTCTAAATCAGTCGGCACTAGGACCACGAAGACATTCCCAGTCCTGATGACTATTATGTATTCTGTGTGGAATTCCACCAAAGGAATGAGCAAGATCATTCTTTCAGCTGTGGAATTCTACTTTTGAAATTTTGTGGTGGAAATGCAAGAGCACTCACCCTCCTATGGTGTTGGAGTGGTTCTAGGAGAATCAAGTAAATTAAGGAACTGCTGGCAGAAGAATCTATTTCTTTTGCCTTTGCTTTCTCCCTATTCTTTTCCCTCCCCTTGCCCCCTACACTACGTCCTTATGACATCACCTTCCCTATCCCATTTTATCATAACACTGTTTATCTTTTTCCACTGTTGTTTTACCAAGTCAACCAAGTTTTCCTACCTAATTTTTGAACATTGTACCTCGTACCCTTTGTAGACCCATCCTATACTTTCAAATTTGCCTCTTTATTGTTCTTTGATGTCACATTGTTGTTTAATACATTCTGTCTCTTTCATGTGATTCTATCTGCAAACCTTTAACTTAAATAAATCTTTTCTGACTTTTTAGGTGACATATCATAACAAAAGTTTAAAAAGAAATTAAGATAAATTATAAAAAAATAATAAATACCTTTCATAAATAAAGCTCTGCCCAGAACACATTGACCCTATCTTGGGCATGCCATAACACAAATAACTACTGCATTAGGGGAAAATATGATTTTTATTTTAGGTTATTACATTTTACTCTTTCACACAAAAAAGGTCAATGACAACAGCTATATCATAAAAAAAAACCCTATTTGTCATGCACAAATCTTAATAACTAGAGTTGAGCAAGCATTCGGAAAGTTCGTAAAGTGTTCGGCAGTCAGAGGGTAAAGTTGCGCTGGCAAAGCAAGGAAGGAGTTAACTCCTTGGGGGAGTAGAGGGTGTATATATTATACAGCCATCTATATGGCTGTATAATGTGAACAGTTAATAGAGTTATATATACCCCCTTGTCGTTCGTCTACGCCGCTTCTTGTGTAGCCCCGCCTCTGGAAATAATGTCACTAGGGGCAGAGTTACACAGAAGGAAGCTCACACCCTGGATCGAGGTGTGGTAAGTATGGCTCTGTACTAGGGTTGCCACCTGGCTGGTATTTTACAGGCACAGATGATATTTTGGTCACCCTGCTGGTATTTTCATATTAAAAATACCGGCAATGCAATGGACAGTATTTATCCAACCAATCCTCAAACTCCTGGAATGTTGCACCATAACCTATATCAGTGTTTCCCAACCAGAGTGCCTCCAGCTGTTGCAAAACTAATACCCCCAGCATGTCCGGACAGCCAACAGCTGGAGGCACCCCTGGTTGGGAAACACTGACCTAAACTATATACTACTATATAGTCCAACATGCTGGGAGTTGTAGTTTTGCAACAGCTGGAGGCACCCCTGGTTGGGAAACAATGACCTATAGTATATACCATTATATAGTTCAACATGCTGGGAGTTAAGTTCACTTAGTCTTTGCATTGTGTGTCTGTGTGTGCCACACTAAGCATGGACAACAGAAAGAGGAGAAGATAACTGTCTGAGGACTTGAGAACCAAAATTGTGGAAAAATGTCAACAATCCCAAGGTTACAAGTCAATCTCCAGAGATCTAGATTTGCCTTTGTCCTCAGTGCGCAACATTATCAAGAAGTTTGCAACCCATTGCACTGTAGCTAATCTCCCTCAGCGTGGATGGAAGAGAAAAATTGATGAAAGGTGTCAACGCAGGATAGTCCTGATGGATGATAAGCAGCCCCAAACAAGTTCCAAAGATATTCAAGCTGTCCTGAGGGCTCTGGGAGCATCAGTGTCAGCACGAATTATCCGTTGACATTTAAATGAAATGTAACGCTATGGCAGGAGATCCAGGAGGACCCCACTGCTGACACAGAGACATAAAAAAGCAAGACTACATTTTGCCAAAATGAACTTCTGCCAAAATGAACTTTTGCCAAAATTCTTCTGGGAAAATGTCTTGTGGACAGATGAGACCAAGATAGAACTTTTTTTGTAAAAGCACATCATTCTACTGTTTACTGAAAACGGAATGAGGCCTACAAAGAAAAGAACACAGTACTTACAGTGAAATATGGTGGAGGTTCAATAATGTTTTAGGGCTGTTTTGCTGCCTCTGGCACTGGATGCCTTGAATGTGTGCAAGGCATCATGAAATCTGAAGATTACCAATGAATTTTGGGTCGCACTGTACAGCCCAGCATCTGAAAGCTGTGTTTGCATCCGAGATCTTGGGTCTTTCAGCAGGACCATGGCCCCAAACATACGTCAAAAAGCACCCAGAAATGGATGGCAACAAGTGCTGGAGAGTTCTGAAGTGGCAGCAATGAGTCCAGGTCTAAATCCTATTGAACAACTGTGGAGAGATCTTAAAATTACTGTTGGGAAAAGGCGCCTTCCAATAAGAGAGACCTGGAGCAGTTTACAAAGGAAGAGTGGTCCAACATTCCAGCTAAGAGGTGTAAGAAGCTTATTGATGGTTATAGGAAGCCACTGATTTCAGTTATTTTTTTCCAAAGGGTGTGCAACGAAATATTAAGTTGTGTGCCAATCATTTTGTCCAGCCCATTTTTGGAGTTTGGTGTGACATTATGTCCAATTTGCTTTTTTTCCTCCCTTTTTTGGTTTAGTTCCAATACATACAAAGGGAATAAACATGTGTATAGCAAAACATGTGTTACTGCAATCCTTTTCTGTGAGAAATACTTCAGAGGTGCCAACATTTACGGCCATGACTGTATAATGAATTATGCAAATTAGCATGGCCGTATTTTTTGGCAAGAAAGGTGGCTACCCTACTCTGTACACATTATGCAATTTTAGAATGCCTTTTTGTTTTAAAAATGAATGTTTAAAAAGTATAGTGTGAACAGACCCTTTCTGCCTTTGTCTTCCAAAACAAGGAGCTTCCAGCTGTTGCTAAACTACAACTCCAATCATTCCCAGACAACCTTTAGCTGACTGGGAATGATCAGGGTTGAAGTTAAGTGTGACATGCAAGAAAAGGGGTGGGTTCTCACAACTCGACCTATTTACTATTAAATTCACAGAAATCCTGTAAATAAAATGGCTGAAAATTTCATTCGCTGCCCCCACCACATCCCCATAGCATGCATCCTCTTATAGTGCCTTATCCTATCCCATCAGGCTTCAGCCCACTATATCTCATACTACATTCTACCATGTCCTAAATACATTTATTAGCTGCTGTGTGGCAATACCCATGATACAAACACATGCTTTGTGTATTTCTAATGGATACAATGTAATCTGAGGGCTAATAATAGTGCCTCCTATTACTTCGTATTCCAATCACAATATTCATCCAATGTAATAATCACAAACATCTATTTTGTGATATTAAAGCAACAATCTGCCAAAACAGATGATGTTATTAAGCATTTCCTCAATAAGCAATGCAAGACGTGGCGTCGTAATAAGAAGGAAGTATAATGTTATTGAAATGTATGTTCATGTCTGTGTGTTTGTATGCATTTTTTTTCTAGCTTTTTCTGACATTGGATGTTGCCATAGAAACTACCAATACTGTAGGAGGTTTGTTTCTGACAAAGCCAGGAATTTTTGCTAGGCACACTTATGAGTGCACATAATGCTGAAATGCCAAGATACTGGGTACAATTCTGCTGTAGTCAGGACTTCAATAAAACTGGGGATTTAATCACTTTGTAGTTTAAGGAGAAATTAGCTGAAAGGACAAATACAATGCAGCAACACCCGGAAAGATATGTTTGTATATTTATATAATCTTACTTAAAGGTGAAGTCCATGGCATAAGCATTTATCACCCATAATATTAAATCACTGACAGGTGGTAGACTAGCGTGTGACAATCCTACCAAAGGTGTCGTTCGTCTGTTATCCGTAATCTCTCCCATCTTCTCAATACACATGGACTTTTGACATGGCCAAGCATTAATGCATTGTCTATAGAGAGGGGTTGGATAGGTTGCAGCCAGATGCTGTAGTATCTCTCCCTGAACAAAAGTGCCAGGTGGAAAAAATACAACGAGAGACAGAAGGCTGCCATGCATCATAACCAGCCGGTTGGACCCCGACGGCAACTGGTTTAACTAACTCTAGTATAAGGTGTATGAGCAGCTTTAGCTAGCAAGTAAACAATCATCTTTTGATGTTGATATTTTGGAAGTAGGACACAAATGCAAATGTAAAGACGTAAGCAATTTGGAGAAGGACAAAATTTTGATGGCTAGATAACTCGGTCACAGCATCTCCAAAATGGCCACTCTTTTAGTGTATTTTTCTGGTATGTAATAATTTGATGGAACAGTTACAAAATTAGAACTTTTTTGGCTTAGAGAGGTAAAGCTGCATACAATAAATTGTCCCTATTTTGTTTTGAGCAGAAGACTGGTCACTAGATGAGGGCTGATGGGTAGAGAGGGGCTTTTTATTGTATGGGACTGGGTCCGTGACAGAAACCCCTTCTTTACTGCTCAAATGACAGCACTTTATGCACAAGGTGGTTTTAGCTGTAGACTGCAGGCCTGGGTGGGGACAACATTGGATGGAAGACAACATTTAGGCCATGTTCACAAGTCCAGAATTTCATTGCAGAATTCCATATTTGAATGCCACCGGAGATTCCGCAGCAGCAGAGTCCATTGTATTCAATGGGATTCTGCTGCCCTCCACACACGGCGGAATTTCCACACCAGAAACATTGGCTCCGATCTCCATGTCTGCAGAAAGAATGAACCTGTCGATTTTTTCTGTGCAATCTTCACGGGATATATTACCGTCTATGACACGGCAAATACCCGTGCCATCCTAGTGTCAGCATGTTATGCCTGCTCCCGCAGTCTGCGAAATGTATGCACTGAGGTTATCCATGCGGACATACCAGAAATGTGAACAAAGCTGAAAACTATATTACAAATTGCACAAAAGAAGACAAATGAATGGTAAAGCCTCTTCTGGTTGTCTAAACATTTCTATCTTGACACCTTGCCTGTCCTCCGTAGAGAGATAAAATACAGTGGCATGCAGACAAAATGGGTTCTGTGCAAAAGGTCCTTGATAATGGTTTCCTTATTTTTTATTTTATTTTGCTCAATAGTTATTTTGCTCATAAAGCAAATAAAATATATTAATGTAATTTTGGGCTTTTCACACTTTTGAACCTTTAGTTAGATTGGTGCTTTGTTTGTTAAATTAGCTCCAGATCAACAGTCTAGCATGGAATATAAGCCCCAAGAAATGGAGAAGAGGATATGTAGGAAGCTGATTCTTCAAACAATTCTAATTACGGCTTCTCTAGACCATTTACCAGCCCATAGGAAAGCTTAGCAGCTCTTGGCTGTTACAGCAAAATACTGAAACAGAAATCTCATTTGGAACAAATCTCTCTGTACAGAAATGTACTGATCAAAACTCCAGCTCACTTCAGCAGTGGTGCAGACTGCTAGCTGGGCAATAGGTTACATCAATGTGGGAATAAAAATGTAATTAAAAACAGAAAGGTTACTAGGGACACCGCACCATTATTCATTTGAATGGTCTTAAAGCTTTTAATGTTTCGGGTTTATTTTTGGCACCGATTCTCATAAAATGACAACAGTGACTGAATGCTATTATGCACTATACCTTCACATAGCGCTGGGTTCTGAAATCCCAAGATAAATGTGTGTGACACTCCGTATCAAAGATACCCTTTAGGCATTGTGAAGTAATGAAGCGTAATGCGCACAGTTTACACATGTGCTGTAACTCACAAAAGCAGATCCAATTTTTATTCAGGAAAACTGCATTTTAACACTTGTAACAGCATTTTTAAGAACAAAATATTGATTTTTGAAATTAACTCATTAAACTTAACGAAACGCTTTAGTATTTGAGATACAACATACTGGAGTGAACTTATTAAGGCCCTTTTGCTAAAAAATTTAAAAAAAAGTAATTTTCAGTGTTTTAGTCACTTTTAACTATAGGGGCATGGTGTAAGTATATCGTTATTTTAGGCACATTTATTGTGTGCAACATTTTAGAAGTTAATATTTTTTTTTCTTCACTCAATACAGTAGGTGGCGTACAAATCACATGTCAAAATATTTTTTGAAAAAGGATGAGCAAAATTCACACCTTTTGAAAAAACGGACCATTTTTCTAGGCAGATGCCTTTACAGAATGTTTCTCTATTATTGTATTTTTTAGCTGCAAGATGTTACAATTCCCAATTAAATAAATACCATATACAGTGAAAGGTTTTTAAGATGACATGCTGGATGTCACTCAGCATGTCACCAAGTCAGAGGCTATATCAGGTGAGTGGAATAAGTGTTCGGGTCCCATCCGAAATGAAACCACCTCCGCATGGTGGATGGGGGACACCTTTTGATCAAAAAGTGCACTAGGAGCCTTCATTTTTGACAAAGAGTGTTGCTGCAACCTTTATTTTTGTATACTTAGTATTTGCCTCAGCAATGTGCACCCGTGTATTAGGTAGTTGTGCTGGCTATGTTTCTTTTTGTTTTTGCTGTGCAATTTAGGGGGAGTGGCACCCTCTGTAGCCGTGCACCCCTCCCTATTCACAGGAGGTTTTTTTAATTGATAAGTGGATCCAGCATGTTACCCAGTCAGAGATTATATGCCCAGCAGAGGGGAGGGGAATAAGTGTTAGGGTCCCATCAGAAATGAGACCACCTCCACGTGATGGATGGCGAACACGTTTTGATCAAAAAGTGAGCTAAGAGCCTCCATTTTTGATAAAGAGTGCTGCTGCTACCTTTGTTTTTTGTGTACTGTATTCCCCACCTCTCCCCTGTAATCTAGCAGTCAACTGGACTGTCTAATTCACTCCAAAACCTAATTTGTATAGTTTCTTAAACTCTGATATCATTGTAATGAGATACATGTATAGATTCAGGGTCAAAAGCCCTTTATAGTCCTTCCCATTGATACAGATAATTAAAAGTGATTTTAGTACCTGGCAGACAGTAATGGACATGCATAGGAAGGATATGCGCTTGTCTTGGGGCTAAATGGCTATGTTGTGAGATTACCGTAACACTGTGGCTAGCTTTTTGTGAACTGGTATTTCCTCTTTGAGCTTTCATTTTTTGCCTACAAATCCCATAACTCCATTTTCCTCCCACACATCAGCCACCCCACCCATTGAAACATAAGTGAGCTGCATCCATTCAAAAGACCTGTGGTTTTCAATCAGGGTGCCTGCAACTGTTGCTTTAGTTGCAGATTGATCTCTCTCCCACCAAGCAATCGCTCCACCCATTGAAACAGACAGGCTCCATGTCATCAGCTGACTAGTGAGTCAGGTCTTGGCCACATTGCATCCTGGGAAAAATCTGAGACAAGAGTAATTTTGTATGCTGATAAAAATAAATAGTCGGGTGAAAACCACATAAGAATTGTGAGAAAACCATCACACACAGGTACAGACACTATATTAAGAACTACACTAACTTTACAGCCCCTGTAACATAGTCAAATAAAAAAGAAATCCTGGAATACCCCTTTAATCACAATATTTCAAAATGATTTAAAAGATTTAGTACTGTTTAAATATTCCCAGGACATATAGGTAGGTCCTGGGAATGGAAAACTGACCAGAGAGGGATTGAGCCATTGTCCCTCTCGGAACTGTGCAGCCCCTGGCTGGAATCAACAGCCAGTGGCCGCAGTTAATAGCCTTCAGCGAGGAGGAAAAAATAAAAACCGCTGCTTTATTATGGGGTTAAAAAATGTCACCATAGAGGTCTCTGCATTTATGGGTTTTCTAGCTTTCAGGAACTGGTGTGACATAATATAAATGTATGGTTTCTGTTAAACACCACTGGAAATTGGCTTGCAAGAATAAGGTCTTGAACTTGGCCATTCCACATCAGCAAATGTGGTCTGCTTCAACCATTCTAAGGCAAGAGGTCTATGTTTAGAGTCATCTACATTCAATTTCATTTAAAGGGGTGCTCCATCCCTAGACATCTTATCCCCTATGCAAAGGATAAGATGTCTAATTGTGGGGGTCCCGCCAGTGAGGAACCCCCACGATCTCTCCTGCAGCACCCTGTTGTCATCTGCAGCATGGAGCGAACTTCGCTCTGTGCCTGACAACAGGTGATAGGTGATATAGGGGCAGGAATATCGTGATGTCACAGCCCTGTCCCCTTAATGCAAGTCTATGGGAGAGGGCGTGGCAGCTGTCACGCCCACTTCCATAGACTTGTATTGAGGGTGCGGGGCTGTGACATCACGATACTCCGGCCCCTGTTTCGCTCGTCATCAGGCAGAGAGCGAAGTTCTCTCCGTGCTGCAGATGACACAGGGTGCTGCAGGAGAGATCATGGGGGTTCCCAGTGGCGGGACCCCCGGACATCACACCCCTATATTTTGGATAGGGGATAAGATGTCTAGGGGCGGAGTACCCCTTTAAGTTCAACGACAGTTATCCTGATACACTACTCATTATTTTATCCAGAATCCATATTTCTATCAAAGACAGAAACCATCCTGGTTTCTTGGCAGCTCCAAACTAAAAAACCATCAATGCTTCAATCACTACCTATTAACTTTACTGTACATACACTACTGGGCCAAAGAAAAATTGTCTTTGTTTCATTCATTAAACAGCACTGGTAAAATAAAAGCTGAGCTGTGATTGGGTCCTAAAGGTCTGATAAATTTTGCCCAATTTGATGTTGTTTCCACCAAAACATAATGATCATATTTAGCATAAGATTTTACTTTACCTTCTTCATACAGAATACATTGCTATTTACCCAATGGTAAGTTTGTGAACAATTATATTATCTAGTGCACAAAAAGATCAACAGATCCATTATCATTGTGTTTTTGTGATCTTCTGGAGTATTACATGCCTTGATCTTGGAGTCTGTATTTTGTAAGATAAACTTAAGGATTTTATCCTGACATACTGTGGTGTAGATGTAAACCAGACCTTACAAATACAGTGCCATACATACACAAAAAACTATTAGATACACACATGCACATACATACGCAAACAATATCATATTTATAGTCATACTTATACACATAGTCACATCCTTACACATACTGCCTATACAAACACATACACCTAACACATCCACGGTGCAGGTGGTCTTCTCACATGGCTCCATCCTCCATCCCTGGAAAGCCTTGCTGGGGTCAGGACTTCAGCAATGTTGCTACTCTCAAGAAGATGAGGCGACACAGAGCTCTGCAAGCATCCTACTGGCCTCCATGTGCTGTGTGCTCTGCAGGCTGTTGTGACAATCCTCCCCCTTTTCCATGACCAGAGAGCAGCAGGAAGCTCAATGGAGGAATACATAGCAGGCTCAGGTCTCCTCTCTGTAGAGACCTGAGAGGTCTGAAAGGTGTTATCTTTTAAGTTAGCCATGAAAAAGTATTAAAGGGGTATTCTATGAAAAAAAAAAAGATCCTCTACCCACAGAATGGAGCATAAGTTTCTGATCGTGGGGGGCTTGCCCGCTTGGGAAGAGCCAGGGTCCTGTCTAAGCCTGGTGACTGTCTGAGCGGGCCACCCTGCTTGTCCTCAGTACACAGAGTGCTGCTTGTCCTCAGTGCACAGAGCCCTGCTTGTCCTCGGTGCACAGAGCCCTGCTTGTCCTCAGTGTACAGAGCCCTGCTTGTCCTCAGTGTACAGAGCCCTGCTTGTCCTCAGTACACAGAGCCCTGCTTGTCCTCAGTATACAAGACCTGCTTGTCCTCAGTGTACAGAGCCCTGCTTGATCTCACTGCACAGAGCCCTGCTTGTCCTCAGTGCACAGAGCCCTGATTGTCCTCAGTGTACAGAGCCCTGCTTGTCCTCAGTGTACAGAGCCCCGCTTGTCCTCAGTGTACAGAGCCCTGCTTGTCCTCAGTGTACAGAGCCCTGCTTCTCTTCACTGCACAGAGCCCTGCTTGTCCTTCCACACTTCCGGTATTTTGTCTCTGCATAGAGACACACAGGAAATAGCTGTAGGGATAAGACAATTCTTTCACCCAAAAATATACATATTATTTTAACCAATGTATATTAAAAATACAGATATAATCTACTTTACATAAAAAGCTTTTGCAAAGGACAGTGCCCCATTAAGGTAATGGGTCACAAATCCAGGTTTTAGCTTTAATTCTTGTCCTCAGTGTACAGAGCCCTGCTCGTCCTCAGTGTACATAGCCATGCTTGTTCTCACTGCACAGAGCCCTGCTTGTCCTCAGTGCACAGAGCCCTGCTTGTCCTCAGTGCACAGAGCCCTGCTTGTCCTCAGTGTACAGAGCCCTGCTTGTCCTCAGTGTACAGAGCCCTGCTTGTCTTCACTGCACAGAGCCCTGCATGTCCTCAGTGTACAGAGCCCTGCTTGTCCTCAGTGTACAGAGCCCTGCTTGTCCTCAGTGTACAGAGCCCTGCTTGTCCTCAGTGTACAGAGCCCTGCTTGTCTTCACTGCACAGAGCCCTGCATGTCCTCAGTGTACAGAGCCCTGCTTGTCCTCAGTGTACAGAGCCCTGCTTGTCCTCAGTGTACGGTGTCCATTTTAGGACAGCATCAGCCGTCAAGCTGTACCTCGCTCATTCCTCAGACAAAACGGCGTCCCGCCTCCTCCCTCCTCTGTCAGGCGTCAGGCAAAACCTTTGTCATCCTTAAGTCTGTCATACCTCAGATGAAAATGAAAGTGCTGAGTCAGCAGAGCTTCGGCAGACCTGCTAGCACAGACACTGTGTGATTGGCTACTGCCAGCAAAGATACTGTGTTTGGTTGATGGGAGCGTAGGTGTGTGCAGCCAATCACACACTGTCTGTGCTAGCAGGTCTGCCGAAGCTGTGATGACTCAGCACTTTCATTTTCGTCTGAGGCATGAGAGAGTTTAGGTTGACAAAGGTTTTGCCTGATGCAGGAAGGAGGAGGCGGGACGCAGTTTCGAAGGAGGGAGGAGGCGGGATGCAGTTTCGAAGGAGGGAGGAGGCGGGACGCAGTTTTCGCTGAAGGATGAGGGAGGTACGGCTTAAAACTGACAGCGATTTGTCTGAGGGAGGAGGCGGGATGCCGTTTTGGCTGAAGGATGAGGGAGGTACGGCTGAAAACTGAAAGCGATTTGTCTGGGGGAGGAGGCGGGACGTCGTTTTGACTGAAGGATGAGCGAGGTGCGGCTGATGGCTGATGCTGTCCTAATATGGACACCGTATCAGTGTACAGAGCCCTGCTTGTCCTCAGTGCACAGAGCCCTGCTTGTCCTTCCACACTTCCAGTATTTTGTCTCTGCATAGAGACACACAGGAAATAGCTGTAGGGAAAAGACAATTTTTTCACCCAAAAATATACACATTATTTTAACCAATGTATATTAAAAATACAGATATAATCTACTTTACATAAAAAGCTTTCGCAAAGGACAGTGCCCAATTAAGGTAATGGGTCACAAATCCAGGTTTTAGCTTTAATTCTTGTGTCAATGACTAGAATTTGTAAGATCCTTGTAAAACCTTACAATGTGTTCTCAGTCATTCACTTATAAACTTGTCATATTAATGGGCACCTGTGCTTTAAAGGCTTGCAAATATAAATTTTAAATAATTAATAAAGTTGTCACTTTAGACTTTTTGGATGATTTTTTTTGTTACATTTTTCATTTTGCCATGTATATTTTAGAATACTTCTGAAATCTTGCAGTTTCCATTCTAGCCTAGAACTAAGCGGAGACTTCCCGTACAGATCACCTGCCAGCAATGCATTCCTTCTCATCACAGACTGGAGAACAGTGTAAGGTGACACCAGTGTATAGATAACAGAGGTATGCACAATAGCTGTTACTTATAGTTCAGCCTCCCCCTCCCTGTAGGATAACCTCTGAAAAGATCATTAGGCATGCCTAGACACCTTTCCCATTCATTATTCTGTTTATTGTTGTTTATGTCCATGGGGCCTACTGTAAAGCATATTGCTTCAAATTTACACAGGTTAGAAAAAAAGAACATGTTTCAGTATCTGCCTCTAATCATAAAAAAACAACCTTGTAAGCTTTAACATTGTAAAGTATGAATTGATATGAAGGCCCAGGATTTGCAGACACATCACTGATATGTTTTGGTCACTGATACAAGATCATGTTCAGCATTTGATTAAATAAAACATTTCCATGGAGAGTGCATACTATCTATGAAATACTGCCAGGTACCTGTAACAGAGAGGGTTGGAGGACCCTATGTGTGACAGACTAGGAGACTAGAAATCTGGGGTACCAAGTGTTGAATTTACAAGTTAAATATTCCACATATGTTTTAAAATCCAACAGAAGAACATATTAACGGAGATTGTGTTTTATAGTTTGTGTGGATTTACTCATTGACTTTTATTCTTTATGACTGCTAGCTCTGTAATGACTAAAGTTAAAATAAAATGTAATTAATTTTAAACAACCTGATCTTACATAATACATGATGCCATAAACTAGGGGTTAGGACAGGGTTGTATCCAATAACAGCCTTATTGATCCCACACCTAAATCCCACTGACAAGATCAATAAAGTTTCTTTATGGACTAAAAGCTAGATGCCACTGCTTACATGTCAGGGATTCATTTGTCTCATTTAGAGATGAACGAATTTTAGAAAAATTTGATTTGTCGAATTCGCAAATTTTCCCAAAAAATATGGTTCAGTCCGAATTTATTCACAGCAAATTGCTATTAAAAACAGCTATTTCTCTGGCCTAGAGAGAGGCCCAATAGGGGTGTAGAAGACTTTGCCTTGTCCTTACACGCATAGGGAGTGTGCTGTGTTAGTGAAATAATACTGTTATTCAGTATGACATGCACATTACAGGCATCGCTATTAGAATCACTGCCACAGAGAGTCTGGATGTGGCAGATTTTTTAATGTAATTTTTCTTTCATTAAATTTGAATTTATTTAAATTTGTTGATTACCCATTCTGGTGATTATCGAGCTGGTGGTCCTCTACCAGGTGAGATACCACCTGTTCCAGCCCCTGCCTCACAGCACCCCCCTGACGGTGCAAGTGCAAATGTTTCATTTAATCAGTTATGGTTCATTGTAATTGCTCCAAGCTGTCTCATTGGATTTTTGTGATAATTCCACAGGTAATATGACGTCGACGACCATAAGGCCTCAGTCTTGAAAAGATTACATTGATTTTAAGATTTATATTAGATTCCCAAGTTTAATGTCCTGGCGTTTACTTTGAACTTATACTGTAAGACCACAAAACCCAATCTGACAAAGAGTCACATGGCGGCACAATGACAGAGCATAAAGGTGGCAGCAGCATGAGGAGACAATAGGTCTTCACAATCCCTAAGATAAAAAAGATATATTTTCAAATTTAAATTGAAGATTTATGGTAGCCAGTGCCACCATAAAAATGTTTAGGTAATGTCCCAGCAGGATGAGGAGACCATAGTGTCACAATCCCTAAGCTTAAGGGTACGTTGACACATACATAATCCTGCACAGGATTTGTAACTGGTGATTAGAAGCTGTGCTCAGTCATTCAGTTTACATTGAAATCTGCAGCAGAAAATCCTGTGCATCAAATCCTGTGCATCAAATCTGCGTACATGTGAACGTACCCTAAAATATTAATTTTTAAATTTAAATTGAAGATTTATGGTAGCTAGTGCTACCAAAAATATGTTTAGGTAATGTCCAAGCAGCATGAGGAGACCATATAGTGGCTGAATGACACAGCCCGGAGGTGGTGGAAGCATGAGTAGACCATATAGTGGCTGAGTGACACAGTGTGGAGGTTGCGGCAGCATGAGGAGACCACATAGTGGCTGAATGACACAGCCTGGAAGTGGCGGAAGCATGAGGAGAACATATATTGGCTGAATGGCAAAGCCTGGAGTTGAAGCAGAATGAGGAGAACATATAGTGGCTGAATGACACAGCGTGGAGGTGGCAGCAGCATGAGGAGAACACGTAGTGGCTGAATGAGACAGCCTGGAGATGGCAGCAGGAGTGACCCGGAAGCAGAGTGGTGCGGTGGGTGGCAATACCAGTACCCGGTGACAAAGGTGGGTGAAATAAGGTCTGATGTGGAGGAATGTTTATAACTGGGGAGCAGCACCTTAAATCTGTTTTGCACTATCCATATTTGTGAAGTGTTGGTCTGGCACCATGGTCAATCTACTCTGATACATCAGGCATTGGTGGGTGCAAATCCTGGCTGATCCATGTCTGATTCATCTTCACAAAGGTCAGTTTCTCCACATTTTTCGTAGACAGACGAGTTCTCCTTGGGGTGAATATGGCCCCACTAAACACCCGCTCTGATGGCATACTACTGGCTCGGCAGGACAGCTTTTCCAGGGCAAACTGTGCTAGTTGCAGCCACAAATCAAGTTCGGCTGCCCAGAACTCCAGTAGATCTTCAAGGTGTGTTGGCATGGACATGTCAAGGTATGCCAACACCTGCTGGTTCAGGTCCTGCTCCAGGTCTACCTGCTGATGATGAGTTGCTTCACTATGCAGGTGAAGAAAGGTACTCATCAGCAACTGTAGACTCTGGCTGCTGCTGAAGGAGCTGGTACTGCTCCTGCCACCCCCTCACCAGCAGCCATGGCAGTGAAAGGTAAGTGCAGAGGACCCCCAGAGTCAGATTTGCGAGAGGATGGACGATGGCGCAGATAGGCATCTGCCAACTGATTACGTAGGATGTCTCTGTAGTAGGACAGTTTGTCCTCCCTCTTAGTGGGTGTAAAAAAGGCACCCATTTTGTGACAATTTGGTGACAATTCGGCTGTCACTACGCAGTTAACTGAGCATGCATCGTGCCATTTGTGCAAGTGATTTGGAGGGACTTCCTGCCTCCATCTCCACTGCATACTGCGTTGGTGTGTGTCTGGGTCCTCTGTCTCTCCTTAATCCTAACCCTCTTGCTTCTCTGGCTGTTCCTGCTCCTCCTCTCCTGTCAGATGACTAGAAAAACCGCCCATTTTGCAAAACTGTGCTCCACTGTGCCCCTCCCCCTCCTCCTCCAGTTCAGCCTCCACAGGGCTCATGTGGCCGTGAGATGTAGGCACCATGTCTCCAGTGCCCTGACTAGCCATCGTTTCCAACACGTCTTGTAGGAAATGAAGCAGTGGAATAAAGTCGTTCATCGTGTAATCCTAGCAACTAACTAATAATGTGGCTTCCTCAAAGGGCCTGAGGAAACGGCAGGTGTAACGTATGAGCTGCCACTGGTTGACATTGAAGTTACACAGGGGAGTCCCCATATCCTCTTGGATCATTAAGAAATCGGTGATGGTTTTTCTCTGTTCATATAGTTGGTCCAACATATGGAGGGTGGAATTCCAAGGAGGAGGGTGTCCTTTGCAGTATACAAGTGGCTGAAGTGCATGCAAAGTTTCCTTCCCGTTGTTAGGATGTCTTGCAAATGAGGGGAAAACTTCAGGAACCGCTTGACAACCAGATTGAACATGTGTCGCAGGGCAGACAAGATGTTCTTCCCCTTGTCAGATACTATGGTTCCCATTTCCAGTTTTTGTGGAGTAAGCCATGCTCCAATTTCTTTATGAATGACTTTTTGTAGTTCCTCCCTTGTGTGACTACATTCGCCAAGGCAAACCATGTGAATAACAGTGTGACACCGCCGTGCCCTGCACACATGGTATGCTGAACAGTAACTGAGACTTGTCTGTGCAGTGGAGGCTTAGGACACAGTGGAGTATGAGGAGGCGGGGTGGCTTACTGTCACATGACTAATGACCTGAGAGTGTGGAGGAGGAAGCGGCGTGACCTGTCCAAGTTGCCAATGTGGCTGTGCAGGAACCACATTCACCCAGTGGGCCATAAAGGACATGTATTGTCCCTGACCATAGTTACAGCTCCAGACGTCAACACTGCCATGCACTTTGATACACACTGACAGGATCAAGGACTGGCCCACCTTCTATTCCACAAAATTGTGCAGGGCTGGTACTGCCTTCTTCGCAAAGAAATGACGTCTTGGGACTCTCTACCTTGGCTTGGCACAAGCCATCAGTTCTCTGAAAGGTGCGAGTGGGTGCATACTGTTGTCTCTTGGACATGGCTTCGCCGATAGATTTTTGGCAGAATGACTGACTCAAAGTAGGAGGAGCAGGAGCATCTGGAGTGACAGAAGGAGGGTATGACACACAGCTCCCTTCGGCTGAGGTGGTGGAGCCTTGGCTGGCTGAAACAGGGAGTGGCGTGCCACTGGGTGATGCAGAAGGCTGCACCACCACATCGGAGCCACGGTTCTCGCAGGGCGCTTTATGATGGTGCAGCATATGTTGATGCAGAGCCGTGGTGCCAACATTGGGACCCTGGCCACGCTTCACCTTCTGCCGACACATCTTGTATGTGGCTAAGTTAACCTCCTCCGGATGCTTGATAAAAACACTGCCAGCTGATTTTCCCACCAACAGTGAGCACTAATTGACTGCTACAGCCGTCTCCAGGAACCCCTGTTCCACTACCTCCCAGGAAGGTAGGCTGCCGTTAAGCAGGTGGTCTCCCCCGGGCATGTTTGGCTCCAGAATTTCCACTTCTGCCAACATGATGACTGCCAACCATGCTACCACCTTACTGGCTCAGCTGCTGCCTCATGGCAACCTGCAATCCTCTTCTCCTGATGATGATGAAGACCCTTCTGCAGCCGGCTCCCAAGTGCGATCAGCTTCATCATCGTTGAGTTGTGTCTTCATGTTACTGATGTCCTCCTCAGGTTCCTCAATAGTGTCTGCTTCAGGATCCTGAATGCTGGCAACACCACCTCCCACATCACACTCCTCATCACTGCTTGCCCGCCTAGCTGAGGAAGCAGCGGATGTCTCCTCCACTTCTTGGCTGGGCAGTAGCTGCTGACTGCCCTGTAGTAGATCGTCTTCACTGAATAGTGGAGCTGAACCTACAGCATAAGATACTTCTGTAGGGGAGGGAACAGCATAGGCAGAGGCAATGGGAGGACAGGGGCTGCTACCGGCCATGCCAACTGAGAGTTGTGTCTGAGGAACCCACCAACTGTTGAATGGGGGATGTCAGATGTCACTTGTGATGAAATGGATGAAATGTGGTCTCCTCATGCTGCCACCAACTCCAGGCTGTCTCATACTGCCACCATATGTTCTTCTCTTGCTGATGCCAGCTCCAAGCTGTCTCATACTGCCACCATATGTGCTCATGCTGCTGCCACCTCCAGACTGTGTTATTCAGACAGTATATGTTCTCCTCATGCTGCCACAAACTTCAGGCTGTGTCATTCAGCCACTATATGCTGCTGCCAACTCCAGGCTGTGTCATTTAGCCACTATGAAGTCTCCTCATGCTGCCGCCACCTCCAGGCTGTGTCATTCAGCCACTATATGTTCTCCTCATGCTGCCGTGACCTCCAGGCTGTGTTATTCAGCCACTATATGCTGCCGCAAACTCCAGGCTGTGTCATTCAGCCTCTATATGGTCTCCTCATGCTGCTGCCACCTCCACGCTGTGTCATTCAGCCACTTTATGTTCTCCTCATGCTGCCACCTCCACGCTGTGTCATTCAGCCACTATATGGTCTCCTCATGCTACCGCCACCTCCAAGCTGTGTCATTCATCCACTGTATGTTCTCCTCATGCTGCTGCAAACTCCAGGCTGTGTCATCCAGCCACTATATGCTGCCGCCAACTCCAGGCTATGTCATTTAGCTACTATGTGGTCTCCTCATGCTGCCGCCAACTCCAGGCTGCGTCATTCAGCCACTATATGTTCTCCTCATGGTGCCGTCACCTCCATGCTGTGACATTCAGCCACTATATCTTCTCCTCATGCTGCTGCAAACTCCAGGCTGTGTCATTCAGCCACTATATGCTGCCGCAAACTCCATGCTATGTCATTCAGCCACTATGTGGTCCTCTCATGCTGCCGCTAACTCCAGGCTGTGTCATTCAGCCACTTTATGTTCTTCTCATGCTTCTGCCACCTTCAGGCTATGTCATTCAGCCACTATATGTTCTCCTCATGCTGCCGCAAACTCCAGGCTGTGTTATTTAGCCACTATATGCTGCCGCCAACTCCAGGCTGTGTCATTCAGGCACTATATGGTCTTCTCATGCTGCCACCAACTCCCGGCTTTGTGATTCAGCCACTATATGGTCTTCTCATGCTGCTGCCACCTCCACGCTGTGTCATTGAGCCACTGTATGGTCTGCTCATACTGATGCTACCTTCAGGCTCTGTCATTGTGCCGCTCTGCGACAGTGATTCTACTAGCGACACCTCTGATCTGCATGTCATTCTGAATAACAGTATTATTTCACTAACCCAGCACACACCTTATGTGTTACAGCAAGGCAAAGTGTTCTTCACCCCTATTGAGGCCCTCTGTAGGCTAGAAATAGCTGTTTTTAATAGCGATTCGCCATAAATAAATTCGGACCTAAACTATTTTTTGGGAAAAATTTAATGAATCGGCTGAATCGTATCTTTCAAAAAATCGCTCATCTCTAATTTCTATATCTGATTTTTATGTCATACTACATATGTTTTTTTTTCTTGCATATGTGTTATTCATTTATAAACCAGCAGTCTAAAGTACATATGTTGATGTCTAATAATCAGATGTGGCTGAGTTTAAGTGACATGTCTAAATGAGTATAAATGAGGTCCTTAAAATTTTCAAAATTTCTGCATACATTACTCTACAATGTAATGAGATACCTCTTTAATGCCATAAAAATGATATGGGGGTGAAGATGTGTGTGTGTGTATATATATATATATATATATATATATATATAACCCACTTGGTCATGCATATGCTTAACACCCTTTTTTTGTGTCTAGCTTCAGTATTTTGCTCACAAATACCTCTGTTCTACTGCTCACTCAGTCTGACAACCGCTCCTCAGGAAGGGCCGTGTTCCAGGTAAGCACTTAGTCCCCTTCACTCACAATGCATTCACTTTCTCCCTGAATTTAATGTGCTGTGCTGGGTCTCTTCATCCAATCACTGCAGACTGCTTTGTAAACCCCTCTTCCCTGTTTTCAGACAGGAGTCTGATAAAACAGGAGGGAGTACAGAAATGTGCTAGTCCTGCCCTTACTTACTGGACTTTCTGAAGCCTGTGCTTCAGCTTGGACAAAGATGATGCTGCATTCGGACAGGATTAGGTTTTGGATGGTATGGGGACCACTAGTGGTCATTTTTATAAGCCATAATTTCTATATAAAAGGAGATGCATTTTTTTAAATTTAGTATTAGAAAATGTTTTTCAAACATTTAAAAAGTAAACATTAAAAAAAATGTTAAATCTAACTGGACCTTTTTCAGGTGGTACTAGAAAAAAAAACTAGATTTTTTGCTGTCAAATTTTTTCACTTAACAAGTGTGTGAGATATGCAAGGACCTGACAATTCACTTTAGGCCAACAAAGCTTTAACCTCTTAAGGACCAAGGACGTACCGTGATGTCCTGAGTCCTTTCCCTTTCTATGACGTGGCCCTGTGTCATAGCGGGTCGGGCCCGGCCTCTAACAACGGCAATGCTGGGGATGTCCGCGGCGAAAGTGCAGCATCCCGAACAGCTCTGGGACACGAGGAGGGTCTCCTCCTGGTGTCCGATCGCCTAATGACTGCTCAGTGCCTGAGATCCAGGCATGAGCAGTCAAGCAGCAGAATCATTGATCACTGGTTTCCTATGAGAAACCAGTGATCAATGTAAAAGATCAGTGTGTACAATGTTATAGCCCCCTATGGGAGCTATAACATTGCAAAAAAAAAGTGGAAAAAAAAAGGGAATAAAGATCATTTAACCCCTTCCCTAATAAAAGTTTGAATCACCCCCCTTTTCCCATTTAAAAAAACAAAACAGTGTTACTAAAAATAAACATATGTGGTATCACTGCGTGAGGAAATGTCCGAATTATAAAAGTATATAATTAATTAAACCACACAGTCAATGGCGTATGCGCAAAAAAATTCCAAAATCCAAAATAGTGTATTTTTGGTCACTTTTTATATCATGAAAAAATTTATAAAAAGCGATCAACAAGTCCGATCAATACAAAAATGATACCACTAAAAACTTCAGATCACGGCGCAATATGAGTAGGGTATTATTTTAATCGTATGGACCTACAAAATAAAGTGAGTGTGTAATTTTTACCGAAAAATGTACTGCGTAGAAACAGAAGCCCCCAAAAGTTACAAAATTGTGTGTTTTTTTTTTTTCAATCTCACAATGATTTTCTTTTCTGTTTCTGTTTCGCCTGGGTAAAAAAAACTGATGTCAAAATTGGTGGCACACAAAATAAGCCATCATATGGATTTTTAGGTGCCAAATTTAAAGAGTTATGATTTTTTAAAGCTAAGGAGGAAAAAATGCAAGTGCAAAAACGGAAAAACCCCTGGTCCTTAACCAGTTCAGAACGCCGGGCGTATGCATACGCCCTGCATCCCGAGTCCTTAAGGACATGGGGCATATGCATACGCCTGTGGGACTTCCGGTCCCCACTGCTAGCCGGTTGGGGACCAGACCGGAATGCCTGCTGAAATCATTCAGTAGACACCCCAGCACATCGCCCAGGGGGGTTCTGAGACCCCCCCCCCCCCCCCCCATGTCGGCGATCGCAGAAAATCGCATGTCAATTCAGACATGCGATTTTCTGCTATTCCGGGCTGATCGGGTCTCTGGTGACCCGATCACCCGGAAAATAGCGATGATCGGAGCTGTCAGGGACAGCCCCTATCATTTTGAGGGCAGGAGTGAAGTCGCAGAGCTGCGATCTCCTCCTATCCCCTGCCATTGGTCAGAACTGATTCTGACCAATGGCAGAGCAGAGAAAAAAGAAAAAACAGGTGGCTCCTAGTGCAATATTGTCGGCTAAAATTGGGCCAAAAAGGTAAATTAAGGCTTACCAGAAACGGTTGCGCTAAGAGCACAACACCTCTGCAGGCATGTAAACTCGTTTTGATGTCGAGGTCAGCTGCTCCAGAGTCCCTTTTGGGTGACGGTTGTCAGACCAAAACTTATGTAGGTTATGTGGATATTGCGTTCCAGCAATAAAAATAGGGACTTTATCCAGGCGCTTCCCCTCCGATGAAAAATCGTAGGAACAACCAGTTACTTTTAAAACATGGTTATTTTTATTCTGTGCAACATGAAAGTTTCGAAACCTAGGACGGTCTCTTCATCAGGCATCATACAAACAATTGACAATGTGATCTTAAAAAGACCGGGAAGACTGTACCACCGGGTCAGGGGTCATCAGACTGGTACTGAGATCGCTGTCTGCTCAGACAGCGATCTCAGTACCAGTGAACGCATTCGGTATGGCCACTTGATTAGGTATTTTCTCCTTTTTATAACATATAATACATGTTTGTAACAATTATTAATTTATTAATTTTACCTTTTTTTTTTTATATAAAACCCATGTTTTTTATTAAGTCCCCATTTATGGTTTGGGATTTTGAGCCAATTTTTGGTATTTTCTGCATATTTATTGATTTATTTATTTTTTGTGTGTGACGTCTGATGACCCCTGACCCGGTGGTACAGTCTTCCCGGTCTTTTTAAGATCACATTGTCAATTGTTTGTATGATGCCTGATGAAGAGACCGTCCTAGGTCTCGAAACTTTTATGTTGCACAGAATAAAAATAACCATGTTTTAAAAGAAACTGGTTGTTCCTACGATTTTTCATCGGAGGGGAAGCGCCTGGATAAAGTCCCTATTTTTATTGCTGGAACGCAATACCCACATAACCTACAATGGCAGAGCAGGACAGTGGGTTGCCATGGCAACCCCCAGTTCTGCCCACCCCTGTATGTCGAGGGGATTGTGGGAAGAAGATGGAGGCCGGTACCTGCAGGAGAAGATGCCTGGAGATCCCCGATCGTTGCTGGAGACTGCTGGATCCTGGGTCAGGTAGGGAAACTACAGTGGGGGGGGGAATTGAAGGTGAAAGTAAAATGATCTTTACTGTGGCAACCACTAGGAAGGCCAAACTGCAACTCCCAGCATGCCGCATGCTGGGAGTTGTAGTTTTGCAACATCTGGAGGGTGACAGTTTGGAGACTGTTACAGTGGTGCCCAAACGGTAGCCCTCCAGATGCTGCCAAACTACAACTCTCAGCATGCCTGGACTGCCCAGGCATGCTGCGAGTTGTAGTTCTGTAACATCTGTCCCTTCAGATTTAGCAATTTTCATGAATTTTTAGAAAATTGCTGCTCTTCTTTGAAGCCCTCTAATTTTTTTCAAAAAGAAAAAATATGTCCATTTTATGATGCCAACATAAAACACACATATTGTATTTGTGAATAAAAATAAAATTTATTGTGAATATCCATTTTCCTTACAAGCAGAGAGCTTCAAAGTTAGAAAAATGCAAAATTTTCAAAATTTTCATGAAATTTTGGGATTTTTCACCAAAAAAGGATGCAAGTAACGCCGAAAATTTACCACCAAAATAAAGTAGAATATGTCACGAAAAAACAACCTCAGAATCAGAATATTCGGTAAAAGCGTTTTCACGTTATTAATTCGTAAAGCGACGCTGGTCAGAATTGCGAAAAGGTGAAAAAGGTGAAAAAGGGCTGCGTCCTTAAGGGCTTAAAATCATTTCTAAGGACTTTTTATGAATCTACAGCTCAAATCCCCCCCCCCCCTTTTTTTTTTTTGCTTACCTTAAAGCGATTCTACACTGTCAAGCAATTCCTACTTGACAGATGGAACCCTGAGAAGGGAGATGAGCATAAAGTTTCCCCCTTGCTGGGACCCACATTGATCTGTTGTAATCTGTAGGAAACCTGACGATGAGTGTTCAATTTCTTAGCAGAAAGAAAACCCCTTAAAACTTGTGGTATACCCATAGACTTCTATTATGTCAAAGAAGTCAAAAGTCTGTCATTTTTAACTTTGTTTTGTCCCTTGTATGATAGATACGTTCTGCCTGCACTACTGTTCTATCCCATTAATAAAAACTGTATATCCTGTATACCACAGTTCTATCCCATTAAAAATCCCAGTTTTTCCAAAGAAGTGTATAGCAGACAAATGGTGTCCTGGAGGATGCATTTTAAATGTGTATGGCAACTGCATCAGGTCTATGCATTTGCATGGTTCCAATCTTCTCATATGTTATATCATGGACTATACAGTCCTTCCCTCTGCCTGATCGATGCCTGCCAAAAAGGAGCAGAGCAGCCAACAGCAGGTGAATGCACCACTATGTCAGGACTGTAGTGGAAAATAATTAACTTCTCTGGGAGCCTAAGGGGGTAACCGTTATATGGGGTCCTGTTACTGCTATTTAGGGGCCTATTATCATTATATGATGGCCTATTACTGCTCTATGGGAGCCTATTTCTGCTGAATTGATTCCGTGATGACGAGTTGTGGCCAGGAGACATGTTTATGGAAGTCTAGGCTGGAAGAGAAGCAGAAGTAAATGAGTCTAATCAGAGAAGACGTCACCTGTGATTTACTCAGAGAAGACGCCCCTCCCGTGATTGACTCAAAGAAGACATAACTGGTAAGTCACTGGATGTAACTGTGTATCATCCTCGGATCTCATCATTAGTGTTGAGCGGCATAGGCCATATTCGAATTCGCGAATATTCGCGAATATATGGACGAATATTCGTCATATTCGCGAATATTCGCATATTCGTAATATTCTCGTTTTATTTTCGCATATGCAATATTCGCGTGTGCGAAAATTAACATATGCGAAAATTTGCATATACAAAATTAGTATAAGCGACAATTCGCATATGCGAAAATTAGCATATGCAAATTTTCGTATATGCGAAAATTCGCACACCAGTCTCACACAGTAGTATTAGAGCCTTCTTACACCACATAAGCTGGAAGCAGAGAGGGAGGATCACTGTGATGTGTACTGTGAAAAAAAACAAAAAAAAAACCGAATATTCGTAATTACGAATATATAGCGCTATATTCGCGAATATTCGCAAATTCGCGAATATGCGATATTCGCGAATAAAATTCGAATTGCGAATATTTGCAAGCAACACTACTCATCATGTACACGGTACATGAGTATGGTTGCATGAGGGTGATGAGAATGAGGTTGCAGCAGTCACACTCCTATCACTCTCAGCCAGCATGTACATGCTGAGATTTGTGGGTGATAGGAGTGTGATTGCTGCAACCACACTGTAGGGTTGCCCTCTGATAGAAGTGAAAACATTGAAAGAGGAGGATAAGTGTGCCTAACTGTAAGGGTGAGGTTAAGTGTCATGTCTTGGGCTATGGGCTCTAGCCCTGGATCTTTAGAAAACCTAGCAATAGCCCTGTGTATCAAAATTATATTTTAAAGTAGTTGAACTGAGAAGATTGATATATACTTCTGTGGAAAAATGTTCAGTATAACTTATGTGCTAATTCTGGGGTTAGTCCATTGGATGCACCTACTAAGTGAAAGTGACTGACGCTTATTTTTGTATGCACGCTCACACAGAGGAGCCTGTTTTTCAGGGAACCCATTGGGCTCCTAAGTGCAAAACAAGCAAGAGTTATGATAAATAATCTACATGATTTATACTGAATATTTTCTTACAGAACTATGTATCAATCTTCTCAGCCACTCCTGCTGGATAAACAGCATGTAACAGGTTTGCTTTAGCAGGCCTCATGTATAGGTGAAAAATATGGGCAGCTGCAAAGCGTTTCCTTTTTCTGGAGGGCCAAACATATAAGTGCATTACAACCTAGCCCATTGATTTTAGTGAGAGGTTTGTAATTAGTGTTGCTCGCGAATATTCGCAATTCGAATATTATTCGCGAATATCGCATATTCGCGAATTCAGCGCTATATATTCGTAATTACGAATATTCTTTTTTTTTTTTTTTTTTTTCTTCACAGTACACATCACAGTGATCACCCCTCTCTGCTTCCAGCTTGTGTGGTGTAAAGAAGGCTGTAATACTACTGTGTGAGACTGGCGTGCGAAAATTAGCATATGCTAATTTTCGCATATGCGAATTTTCGCGTATGCTAATGTTGTGTATGCTAATATTCACATATGTTAATTTTCGCATACGTGAATATTTGCATATGCGAAAATAAAACGAGAATATAACGAATATGCGAATATTCGCAAATATATGACGAATATTCGTCCATATATTCGCGAATATTCGCGAATTCGAATATGGCCTATGCCGCTCAACACTATTTGTAATGCAACATTTTCCCTTTTGTGGCCCTACAGGGGAATAGAACACATGATTCCAGGCTACCCTACAGGTAACAGCTGTTTAATTTGGTCATTGAGGCACCCTACAAAAAAAATGAACTGTCCTAAGTTAAGCATGAACTTATAATAATAAATGATTAGCAACCTTTGAATGTCGTGCCAAAAAGTCCCTGATAAATTTCTTTAATTCATAAGTCTTTGCTTAATATTAAAGAAAATGACCAATTTCCATTCTAATTGTTCATTTTCTACCCTGATCACTTTTTCAGGATTAAAAGAAACTCCGAAATCTAGATTACATTCTGCATGCAGTCATTACCATAAGACCTAGTTATAATTCAGTCTTCCACGTCATTGTCTGTGTGCACTGGCCTTTAATTACTCTTTTAAAGCTATTACATTATTTATTAAGTTAATTGAAAAACTACTTTTAATGTAAATGGAATACATTTTAGTACAAACAGACTATGTGGCATTGGCAAAACCGTCTGCATCTTAACACCCTAGTCTAGAGGAAATGATATATAATCAGCAATGTGCTTCCCTAGGAAAGGTACTGATAATTACTATACATGATGGATACAATTTAAAGTTAAAATGTGCCTGTAAAACAAAAAACTTTGACACGTCAAGGATAGTCAGACACCATCCGATGATGCAAACATGCTGGGAGAGAAACGCGTAGCAGTGTGCTCCTCTTCCCACATTGTGTCTGAGACCTGGATGGCCTAATAGACTTATATTTAAAGTCAAGATAAGTAGTCTAAGCCGGGCTCCAAGAACTGACTTGCCAAAATGAACCTTGCATTTAATGCATAAATGAAGCCCGCAGTGTTGGAATGTGGCTAGCAGGAACAAGGGTCACATAGATACAGACTATATATGGAATAGGCCCATGAGGGTAGTGTTCTCAAGTTCTAGTGGGACCTTGATCACAGACCTCTGGGGATAAGTCTGTCCAGGTCACGTAACAGAGCCAGGAGAAAACACACTAACCATGTACATTTCCCCGATTGTTCTTCTGACCTTTTTCAAATCTGTTGCACCATTCCAGAGATATGTAAAAAAAAATCTAATATGCAAATCATCTTCTTAGTGCACTAAGGGTGTTCCCAGCCCAGCCCTGCCCACCTGGATTGGTGTTGTGATACAGCCCCCTTTATAATTATGCATTTTCTTGTCTCCAGCTTGTGGCCAATACATACCTTATTGCATGCTACTCCATGTTGCCATGGCAGCCTATCATTACCCTGCATACACATCCCTACAACATCTTTGGGCTTAAAAAAGGAAACCTCCATGATGCTACAGTCACTAATGACCATAGCATCTAAGGGGTCAACAGCTGGGATAAGAGTTAGCTCAAATTCTGACTGTGGCAGCAAGATGTCAGATGTATATTACAACTGCTACCTGCTGCTGTTCCTGCACTAGTGATTTAAATTACTACCTACCAGCACTATTCCGTTTCAGAGCAATGTGGGAAAGTGATAACTGAAACTAATAACCCCAAACCATTTTACAACAGCATTTATCTTGTTAATACAGAGCAGGTTCTGCATTTTTAACTTTTTTTTTTTGGATTCGTAAAGTAAGACAATTGAGGACAAAAACTAAACCAGGACTCAGAAATCAAATTAATAGTCTCTGCACAGCAGTCTCAATTGGATGGCCCTAAGCCATACTTTAAAGTCAGCTCCAGAAATGCTGATATGCCATCTTTAAGAAAAAAAAAGGATGTTAATGTCCTGTATAATTTACAGTTTTTATCTTATTAAGATACCAAAAACTAAATGGGAAATTATTCAATGTAATAAAGTACAGCATAGATGATAATGAAAAAAATACTCGAACAATATAATCGTCATTCTTCATTGTAGATAAAACAAAGAGTGGATGCAAAAGAGAGAAATAGTGCAAGTTTTTTTTAACACCTCTAAAGCTAGAATGCAGTTTTTCTATGGGTATTTCTGGAGCAAAGAAAAGAGTGCATTTAAAGGGAGCCTGTCACCTAACACCTTTTTGAAATGTGACTTCTATGAAATGTTGTCTTTGCATCCTGATGCCTTATCTGTTGGTTTGGGCAGCATGGAACAGATACAGGCAGTGGGATGCTGAGACACTATGATACTCTACAGAGCAGTGTTCTTCAACCTGCGGACCTCCAGATGTTTCAAAACTACAACTCCCAGCATGCCCGGACAGCCGATGGCTGTCCGGGCATGCTGGGAGTTGTAGTTTTGAAACATCTGGAGGTCCGCAGGTTGAAGAACACTGCTCTATAGCATGTTAGTGAAATCTTAGTTTTGAAAAGCCACCAGGACCCAAATAACTAGTCATTGGGCTTTTCCCGGCCCCGCCGGCCTTGAGTGACATGTCTCTCCTATATAGAGACAGATGCGTCACTGTAGGCCAGTGGGGCCTTACCCATGTCCCGACTAGTGTTGCTCGCAAATATTCGCAATGCAAATTTAATTCGCGAATATCGCACTATATATTCGTAATTACGAATATTCGTTTTTTTTTGTTTTTTTTTCACAGTACACATCACAGTGATCATCCCTCTCTGCTTCCAGCTTGTGTGGTGTAAAGAAGGCTCTAATACTACTGTGTGAGACTGGCGTGCGAATTTTCACATATGCAAAATTTTGCATATGCTAATTTTAGCTTATGCTAATTTTAGTATATGCTAATTTGTGCATATGCTAATTTGCGCATACGTGAATTTTCGCTCATGCGAAAATAAAGCGCGAATATTACGAATATGCAAATTTAGCGAATATATGACGAATATTCGTCCATATATTCGCGAAATATCGCGAATTCGAATATGGCCTATGCCGCTAAACACTAGTCCCGATGGCTTTTTAAAATTATGATTTCTATGAAACTAATAATAGTGTCTCTGCATCCTGCTGCCTGCATCTGTTTTAAGCAGAATGGTTGCATGAAAGAAGTGACAAGTCCCCTTTAAAAGAAATAGAAAATCTAGAGGGAAGATTACACTTTTTCTTCCTGAAATATTCACTTTTTATTCACGTTTTTACTGTTCAGATTAGATAATAAAATATCTTTATAAGGATCAGAGCTCCGAATTCTGGTTAACTGCAGTCCCCACTAAATGGCGCTTAGAAGCTTATTGCATAATATTCATGAAGAATAGTGCATTATTTGGTTCTTGGCTCTCACTGTGTAATGGAAAGCAGAGGTTTTGGAGCTCTGTATCAGAATAACAGCTGCAAAAGAAATGAGCTGCTGCCCGCAGCTTCCCTGGCTACAGCAGCTGATCTCTGGAGGTTTCAGCTTCTCCGCTAGCAATAATCGGCTGACTGCGCAGCCATAGGGTCTCCTTTTAGAGAATAAGAATTTAAATGGTTTTGCATGTGATTTGTTTAGGTCAGGACATAAGATTCCCGCTTAGGTCAGGTTATGTAGTCGCCATACAGAGGCAATACCTATATTAAACTTGTGTGAAATTGGCCTTATTGTAAGATTTCTGCCTCTTCCTCTGAGTAGCCCAGTATACGATATTTCTTACTGTGCGTATGTCAGATCTTCTTCCTGGCTTCTTCTTCTGCTTCAGATAATCAGACTGGAAACATTACTCACGGTCAAACTAGGCAAAGACACAAAACCGCATCTACTTCAATTGAGAATGAAAAATGCATGTCTGCTTCAGTGCTGGTCAAATATGTGACCCCAAGTTTTGTCTGTGTTTTTTAAGAATCTTGAGACGAAATTATTATGTAACCATTCAGTATAGATTGAAAAATGTTACCAAGTTTCTGGACCAAATCTTGTAATTTTTAGAGCCTGTGGAAATGATATATCAAATAACATTCAATAAAGAAATGTGTATTTTCCAATAAATACACATCATAAATTTAGATTTGCCAGGGTTGGGGTTTTGGTTTAAAGTCCCATACAAGTCTATGGGAAACATACGTGACTGCATAACTACTAAACAGCTGGAGATATTTCGATAATACTTGGACACATGTTACTTATATGTCCACTTAAAATATAGGATAGCTAATTGAATCCTTAACTACCCCCATTTTGGAGGGTCAGGGTTTTTGTTTAAAGTCCCATGCAAATTTATGGGAAATGTATGTTCCCGCATAACTTCCGTACGGCTGCAGATATTTAAATAATACCTGGTACACATATTACTTATATGTCAAATAAAAATATATTATAGTTAAATTAACCCTTAAATACACCCTTATATAAAAGATGGGTTTTAATTTCAAGTCCCATGCAAGTATATGGGACTCCCAGTACCTTACTCCACAAGCTCCGCTCTGCATCTCCTGGTGAATGTGTCAATCCATCCTGCAAGCCACACCCCATCTCACAAAGACACGCCTGCCTTTTAAGCCCCACCCCTTTTTGTGCATCAGTCTGGCTTGCAAATCATGCCCAGTCCCACAAAGCCACGTCCCCTTCTATTTTCAGCTTACAATATCTTCAACACAAATCAGTCCCACCTGAGGACAGGATATGAGGATGGGACATAAGGAAGGAATGTCAGGTCGAGATATGAGGTAGGGATATGAGGTCGGGATATGAGGACGGGATATGAGGACGGGATGTGAGGTCGGGAAATGAGGACGGGATTTGAGGTTGAGATATGAACACGTGATATGAGGATGGGATATGTGGTCGGGATATGAAGACGGAATGTGAGGACGGGATATGAGGACGGGATATGAGGTTGGAGTATGAGGACGGGAAATGAGGATGGGAAATGAGGTCGAGATAGGAGATCGGGATAGGAGGACGGAATATGAAGACGGGATATGAGGACAGGATATGAGGTCGAGATATGAGGTCGGAATATGAGGACAGAATATTAGGATGGGATATGACGTCGGGATAGGAGGATGGGTTAGGGGTTCGGGATAGGAGGTCAAGATATGAGGATGGGATATGAGGTCGCGATATGAGGATGGGATATGAGGACAGGATATGAGGTCGGGATATGAGGTCGGGATATGAGGTCGGGATAGGAGGTCGGGATCGGAGGTCAGGATCGGAGGTCAGGATCGGAGGTCAGGATCGGAGGTCAGGATAGGAGGTCGAAATATGAGGACGGAATATGAGGTTGAGATATGAGGACGGAATATGGGGTTGGGGTATGACAACAATATATGAGGACAGGATATGAAGTCAAAAGCTTCCTCCTTTATTTATTTTCCTCCCCAACAAGGAATAGGAAGGAAAAACCGGGCAACGCCGGGTATTCAGCTAGTGTATATATATATACATATATATATATATATATATATATGTATATAAAAATATATATTCCTAGAATTTGGTAAATAAAACCTTGGATGAACAACATGACATGACAAATTACAAATGTCATTATTTATTTTACAAAAAAATAGCCCCAAATGCAGAAGCAGTGTGTGAAAAATCAAGTACACCTTTAAAGGAGAACTCCTGTACTAGACATTGTATCCCTATTCACAAAATAGGGGATAAAATATCTGATTGTGGGGGGTCCAGGATCCAACCACTGGGCCCCTCGCGTTCTCCGGCACCCCGCCATTCAGAACATTTATGTTCAGAACACCGGCTGTGCTAGGCTTCAGACCAGCCATGGTCGACACAGCCCCTCCATTTATGTCTATAGGAGAGACGGAGATGTATGTCCGGATCTCCCATAGAGATATATAGAGGGGGCATGTTGACTACTGTGATTGACAGTAATCCAGCAAGGAGCAGAGATCGCTCTGTGCATGCAGATTACCAGGCTGCTGGGCAAGAGATTACGGGGTGTCCCAGCAGCCGGACCCCCACAGTCAGACTCTTATCCCCTAGTCTGTGGATAGGAGAAAAGGTGTCTAGTACCAGAGTTTCCCTTTAGGAGGGTAAGTAGCATCGAGGATCGGCAAATGTGGCCACGTCTATAAAAGCAGAAGTTTTGGAAGTCCTAGTGATCTCATCTTAAGTTCATGTCTTGCAATAAAAATAAAACTAAAGCTACATCTCAGACTCTACAGGCCATAGTTAGGATGTTATCTGTTCAAGTTTATGACAGTACAATAAAAAAAAAAAAAAAAAGGTTGAACAAGAATGGAATGTAGCTTGGAAGGGTTGCAAGAAAAAATGCCTGTTCTTTCTAAAAAGAACATGCCAGCATTGCAGTTGCATCTAAAAAAACAAAGTTACACCAATTGCCAATTACCAAAATGCACAGCTCCACAGTAATAATCTGATTAAATCATAGTAGGAGAGGGAAGTGGCACTGTCAAGAGATATACTTAATAATGAATGGCTGTGATGTTAGATGCCATGAGAAGACCGGGTGTAGTAGCACATACTCACTCGGGGGTGCTGGTCATATGAAGTGCATTACAAGTCCATGAAGAGATGTGAAAAGACTGCACTCACCCACTAATGTATGTTGAAACTTCCAATTTCTTTATTCAGCCGAAACATGGAGGTGCCCGGGACAGGTGGAGGACAAGGAGGAGACAAGAGAATATGCAACTAGTTTCGCTCCCTAAGGAGCTTTTTCCAGCTAATGTGCCACATTAGCTGGAAAAATCTCCTTAGGGAGCAAAACTAGTTGCATATTCTCTTGTCTCCTCCACGCCCTCCACCTGTCCCGGGCACCTCCATGTTTCGGCTGACTAAAGAAATTTGAAGTTTCAACATACATCAGTGGGTGAGTGCAGTCTTTTCACATCTCTTCATGGACTCATAATATGATTAAATGGTTAGGGTTAGCTCTGTGTTTAGTAACTCAAGTCTATCTGTGTCTCCCAGCAGCAAAAAATGAAGCCTAGAAAGTTTGATGGAAAATGTCAAATGTAAATTGAATCTGTGAAATAGTTAAAGAATTATTAAGGTTCAGATCACAGGCATTAGCATTTAACTGATATATCAAGTTTCATGTTTCTATTCAAGAGCTCAGACAACATAACGTAGATATGCATAGCTTTGAGTGAATTCTGTATCTACTGTACAGTCATTCTTATCCACTGCATTACTGTTATTTAACTTCTTAGATGCTATGGTCAGTAGCGAGTACAGCATCATAAAGGATCCATGACAGAGTCTGGTCCTGATATTCCTCCAATTAGCACAATTAGCTATGATAGGGGATAAGATGTCTGATCGCATGGGTCCCGCCACTGGGGACCCCCAAGATCTCCCTGCTGCACCCAACGTTTGTTTAGAGCATTGGGTACAGTGCCGGAGGCTCTTGATGTCGTGGCCAAGCACCGCTTGTGACGTCATGGTCACGTCCCCTCAATGCAAGTCTATGGACTTGCATTGAGGTTTGTGGTTGTGACATCACAAGTGGGGCGTGACCTTGACGTCCCAAGCCTCTGCCCCGCATCGCCAGTCATCCAGCACGGAGCGAAGTTCACTCCGTGCAACGGTTGTCTGGGGTGTCGAGATCGCGGCACGCCTGCTGTTGCTTTCTGTCTGTATTTCTTCTCCTGGTGTACTGATTCCCTTAATATTCAATTTTCTCGCCAGCCAGATATCTGCCCCCTTAACATTGGTTGTCCACACAATGTTCTGACTCTTAACACCAGATAGCTAAGGTGAACCAACTTTATCACTTTAAGGAGATCTCCCACTGGGAATCCCGCACCAGAGCAAGCTTTCTCAAGGTCTGGGGTTCTTGGAAGAATTTTCAGAATTTCAGCTGAGCACACACAGGTCATTGCTGTCCTTATTCTCTTCCTTGCCTGAATGTCACCTCCCTTTACCTTCAATGCCTGTTTTTTTTTTTTTTTTCAAGGTGATCTGTTCTTCAGGTTCTCTTTTATCCTCTCCTAACACACTGGTGCCTGGAAAATGTGTTATTTGAATTTCATGGTACTGTTTTATAAATTATTCAATGTCAAAAAAAGGTGAATTGAAATTGAAATAAAAAAGTAATATGACCTTTATTTAACATTGAGCTCTATGGGGGTGGTGGGGTGGGGGTAAGGGATAAGGCCATGTACAGGTTAGACTGCAACCAAAATGTTACCGTTTATCCATAGCTAATGTAAATGTCATAAGTACCAAAGTTACAGAATGCTAAATTTTTTATGGGAATCTGTTATCAGTATCACCTGCACCAACCTCTAGGTATAGGTTTGTAGTGCAAGTAATGATACTGATAAAAATTATATTTACCATTTCAATCTGTGCCTCCATTCCACCACAATCTGTAATCTTCTGGATATGCAAATTACCTGCTTAGTGCCTGGGGGTGTTGTGTTTCCAAGCCCCCCATGCCCAGTGACGACCTGCTGGCATCTTCATTGTCACGCCTCCTTCACTGTGCTGTACTTACTATGCAGCATAATGAAGCTGCAGTATAACGCCTTCTCTCCCTTTGCGCATCAGCCATTATGCTGAAGAGTGAAGCTCCATTCTGCAGCATAGTAAGCTCAGCACATGGGAGGAGGAATGACAATGAAGATCCAGGCCAGACTTCGCTATGCATGCGGGGCTTGGAAACGCCATTCACAATAACGAAGGCAAGGATCAGGGAACGGAAAGTATGATTTTTTGTGATATCACCAGCACTACAAGCCTTTACCAACAGTTTAGTGAGGCTGATACTGATGACAGATTCCCTTTTAAGAAAAAGCAATTGTGCAGTTATTTATTTCTTTGCATGGTCACTCATGTCACCCAGTTACAGGAGAAACTATGCTTGTACAACCCTTTAAATGTGCAAATACACCTACAATTAAGGGGTTAAACAACGTGCATATCAATAAAAGAAGTGTTGTTTCCTGCATGTATTATAGTAGTAAGATTTTCGTCCCGTCCCCCCTTGCGATAATGTAAATATTAATATTTTATTAGTCATAATTATTTCTTAACGATTGCAGGATTCCTCATTTACTACTTGCCAGAAATGTTGCCATTTCCATTTCTGTTAGCCTTGCCTTATGAATCCCCTAAAGGACTGGGAATACTCCTAATTCTTCTGTTGCTTAGTAACAACATCCACTCTCTTATACATTGAAATCTACTACCTTTTCTGCACCTCAGCTTTCATCATTTGTTCCTAAAGAATACAAAAACAAATGTACAATATTTGAGAGAACCTTGTATTTTTTGTTCATTTTCATATGAAAACCAAGGAAGACACTAGACTTCTGAATTAAACAAAGTGTTCAGAATAGGCACACAACAAGATGTGCAGCATAATAGCAAAAATTTGTAGTGTTTTATTATGTTTAATACAAAACATAGGAGCTTAGAGATGGGGATAGGAGCATTGGATTTAATATGGAAAATAAAGTTGTTTTCTGCCCATTTTTTTTTACCCTTTGCTGGTGTAAATTATGACTCAACCTCATAAGAAATTATGTCTCTTTATTAAAGGGGTACTCCGGCGCTAAAACATCTTATCCCCTATCCAAAGGATAGGGGATAAGATGCCTGATCGCGGGGGTCCATCACTGGGGACCCCCGTGATCTTCCACGCTGCACCCTGTCATGGGGACGGAGCATAGTGACATCACAGCTCCGCCCCCGTGTGATGTCACGCTCCGCCCCTTCAATGCAAGCCTATGGGAGGGTGCGTGACAGCTGCCACGCCCGTCCTATAAACTTGCATTGAGGGGGCGGAGCGTGATGTCACATGGGGGGCGGAGTCAAGACATCACTATGCTCTGTCCTCATGGTCGAGATAGACTCAGCCTGAGGACCTCCAGCGGTTCTGGAAGCCACTAAAGGTGGGTGCTGCATGGTAGATCCCGAGGGTCCCCAGCAGCGGGACCCCGGCGATCTTACATATTATCCCCTATCCTTTAGATAGGGGATAAGATGTCTAGGAGCAGAGTACCCCTTTAAAGGGAGTTTCAGATGCAACAATGCAGCTTGTTGATGTTGCGAGAACAATATAGACAGTGATTCTATAGATGATCCAATGGCAGTTCCTATATGACAAAATCTTGTATAGATAATTCATTCTCCTGATATAAGTTTCAGTATATCAGAAGAACCAAATAACAGTTACAAAGCCACATAAATACCCACAGATACAACGATCTGTGGGCTTACGTGAAACATAGCGTTTCCAGCTCTTGTTCATGTAAACAATTTTTGGTATTTTAAGATCTCTGCAGTTGAATGTCTTCTGCGTCCATCCTGCATCCAGTTTTCCATATCTTCTCCATTTATACTATGTTTCCAAATGATGTTTTGCCTGCCATATAGGTTAAAATCCTCCTCATGCCGATCAGGCTCATATATCATATAAATACACACATGACTTTTATTTCGGTCGGTTCACTGTGTTACACTCCTTATTAAAGGGGTACTTCGGTGGAAAACATTTTTTTTTAAATCATCTGGTGCCAAAAAGCTAAACATATTTGTAAATGACTTCTCTATAAAAAATATTAATCCTTTCAGTACTTATCAGCTACTGTATACTACAGAGGAAGTTGTGAAGTTATTTTATGCTTTACTACAGTACTCTCTGCTAACACCTCTGTCCATAACAGGAACTGTCCAGAGAAAGAGAGGTTTTGCTATGGGGATTTGCTCCTGATCTGGACAGTTCCTGATATGGACAGAGGTGTCACAGAGAGCACTGAGGTAAGGTTGAAAAGAACTAAACAACTACTTCTGCAGCATACAGCAGCTAAAAAGGACTGGAAGGATTAAGATTTTAAAATAGGAGTAATTTACAAATCTGTTTAACTTTCTGGCACCAGTTGATTTTAAACAAAATTTGTTTTCCACTGAAGTACCCCTTTAAGTATAATCATGTAACCATTATGTTGATACATGTAACTGTAAGTTTAGTTATGCAGTTATATCCCCACATTCCTTATGATTCCAGCAGAGCTAATTCTAACGCTCAGACGATATCACTTATAGGTATCATACTTCTTATTTATCCTACTGTTTGCATTACTTTCATAGGCCAGGTTTTATTTTTGCTGACACATTATGCCATACATCCTCTGACCCATAGTCTTCCAAGGGTGTTCACTGTGCATGTACTCCAGGCCTTAGACATTGCTATAACTTACAGCAATATACCTGTACTATGATCTGCATTTTTTACGCTTGATACGTATGTACTGTGCTTGGCATTCTATGACCCATTGTGTCACTAAGTACCACACAGCACGTGCGCTCCAGAATGGAGAGATCTCTACATTCTTCAGGTCCATGGCACTACATTCTTCTCTTCTGAGACCTCTACTAGGCCTTCCTAGAGACCCTTAGTGCGTTCCTGTTAAGCATTATACTGGTGTTATGTTAGCAATAGTACCATCATTCCTTTTAACATTTTACTTATTCTCTGTATTTTTATGAAGTATACAATATCTATTCAACAGTATTATATAGCCTGCATTATATAGCCTAATATAAGGTTTTAATGATTTATTTTTTGTCTATGCGCTAGATAAATATTATCTTAATAACCTCGCCCTCTAATGTAATGTTATCCTTGTGTGTTTGTGTATGTTTGTACATCTAATGAAGGAGTACTAACACCTCAAAACACGTTATGTGTTACAATAAATTGTTGGTATATTATTTAGGACTCCAATGCGAGAAGTGGCTTCTGCCAAGTGGTCTCGATTCTTTTTCCACAATCACTATTTGTTATAGAGAGATGGCAGATCTGGAGACTATTGTTAAGCCCCAGTTGTCATGAAAACTGAATGGTGCCCTTTGATCATGTTACTGACCGTTGATGGGAAGATTAAGGGAGCCAATAGCAACAGAGTGTCAGATTCGTGCTATAGATGACACCTTCTGTTAATGGTGGATCAACAACTAAGTTTGCATTAACTCCCACCCCTACTGCCAAAATGTATGATGCAAAATGAGGATGTGCTAAAGACCAGTAAAGGTATGTTAGAAAAAGATATGTGGAAAATTTATAGTAGATTTGAGGAAAAGAAGCTCAACTTTGCATCTGCTCATGCCAGAAGTCATCCATCCCTTAACAGCTGTCTTCACTCTACAATATACATTCACATAAAAGCCTATATGGACCCAGTGCTTTGCTAGAGACTATTTAAATGTACCATGTCTATAGATCTCTATAAAGTCATGTAGAACACCTTGAATTAGGACATTCTTAAAGGGGTACTCTGCCGCTCGACATCTTATCTTATAAGATGTTCGATCGCGGGGGTCCCGCTGCTGGGGACCTCCACGATCTCGGTTGCAGCACCCCGCTTTCATCACTGCACAGAGCGAACTTGCTCAGTGCGTAATGACGGGCAATACAGAGGCCGGAGCACTTTTGGATAGGGGGATAAGATGTCTAGGGGTGGAGTACCCCTTTAAAGATCAAAAATAAATAAATAAATAAACATGCCTCACAATAGTTGAACAGTGTTTATAGTGTAATATATGTTTCCTATATCATTTGTTTGATAACATAATTTTTTTTACTGTTTTGCTTATTTTTTGTGATTGGACTCTGAACACTCTTTAAAAGCCTTAGGCAATGCTGAACTGTTGCTAAGGTTACAACAGAATGATGGGCAGAAATACATTATCCCTGTCAGTCATTTCTGAGCTCCACATATTGTATCTTATGTTTTGGTCATTATTTTTTTCAAATAGGCTTTGATCTTTGTTACAATCAATGTCATTCTCAGGGTGGGATTAACCAATAGAAACAGTCAACCCAAACAATGTGGGTACATGTAAGGCTAGATGCTCACAATGGTATGAGAGAAAGAGAAAGAAATATTTCAAAGCTATACATGACAGAAAAGGGTAAAGGAAAATTATCATGAGAAAATAGCAAATTGTTTCAATCAGGTTAATGCATTAAATGTGTTTTTATGATTTTTTTGTGATTTTTTAAAATAGTTTTCTATATCACTCTCTATATTGAAATGGGCACTGTCAGATACAAAAACTTTTGATATGTTGTAAAGCATGTATAACCAATAGGTTTTGTAATTTCTTTCATTAGAAATTGTTCAGTATTTCATGCTGAAAAAGCCAGTCAAACAACTGCCCCCCGCCTGCTTGGACACATACTAGTCCTGGTGTGTCCATGCATCATCACCTATGTCGTGGACACATTTCCTTGATTGACAGCTGTGAGTGCAGGGCTCACAGCTGGAGAAAAAATCCTCCCACTGTCAGCTTGTGTCCCGCTACTGTCAGTGAGGACAAGCTGGAAGTTGTAGTTTTGCAAATGCTAGGGGAGATGTGAGCAGACAGCATACTGAGGGAGGGGGCAGAGACCTGCACAGTGAGGCCACGTCCCGTCCCTGTGAGAGAAATTCAGACTAGTGAGCTCAATTAAAAGTGTAATAAAAAAAAAATAAAGGTGCTAGACACACGGTCAGGATTAGGCACTGAGTGATATATTAAAGGGGTACTCCGCCCCTAGACATCTTATCCCCTATCCAAAAGATAGGGGATAAGATGTCAGATCGCCGCGGTGCCACTGCTGGGGAGCCCTGGGATCCCCGCTGCGGCACTGCACTATCATTACAGCACAGAGCAAGTTCGCTCTGTGCGTAATGACGGGCGATACAGGGGATGGAGCCGCGTGACGTCATGGCTCCGCCCCTCGTGACATCACGGCCTGTCCCCTTAATGCAAGTGTATGGCAGGGGGCATGACGACCGCCGCGTCCCCTCCCATAGACTTGTATTGAAAGGGGCGGGCCGTGATGTCACGAGGGGCGGAGCCGTGACGTAACGATGCTCTGGCCCCTGTATTGCACCTCATTACGTGCAGAGCGAACTCGCTCTATGCTGTAATGATAGCGGTGTGCCGCAGCGGCAATTTTTTTTCACAAAAATGTGTGTTCCCCCCCCAAATTTCACATATTTGCAAGGGTTAATAGCAGAAAATATCCCCCAAAATTTGTAACCTCATCTCTTCTGAGTATGAAGGTACCCCATAAGTTAACCTGACGTGCACTACGGGCGAACTACAATGCTCAGAAGAGAAGGAGTCATATTTGGCTTTTTGAGAGCAAATTTTGCTCGGGGGGCATGTCGCATTTAGGAAGCCCCTATGGTGCCAGGACAGCAAAAAAAAAACAAAAAAAACACATGGCATACCATTTTGGAAACTAGACCCCTTGAGGAATGTAACAAGGAAAAAAGTGAGCCTTAATACCCCACAGGGGTTTCACGACTTTTGCATATGTAAAAAAAAAATTTTTTTTCATTAAAATGTGTTTCCCCCCAAATTTCACATTTTTGCAAGGGTTAATAGCAGAAAATACCCCCCAAAATTTGTAACCCCATCTCTTGAGTATGGAGGTACCCCATAAGTTGACCTGAAGTACACTACGGGCGAACTACAATGCTCAGAAGAGGAGTCATATTTGGCTTTTTGAGAGCAAGTTTTGCTCGGGGGGCATGTCGCATTTAGAAAGCCCCTATGGTGCCAGGACAGCAAAAAAAAAAAAAAAACACATGGCATATCATTTTGGAAACTAGACCCCTTGAGGAACGTAACAAGGAATAAGGTGAGCCTTAATACCCCACAGGGGTTTCACGACTTTTGCACATGTAAAAAAAAACAATTTCCCCTAAAATGTGTTTCCCCCCCAAATTTCACATTTTTGCAAGGGTTAATAGCAGAAAATACCCCCCAAAATTTGTAACCCCATCTCTTATGAGTATGGAAGTACCCCATAAGTGGACGTCAAATGCACTGCAGGAGCGCTACAATGCTCAGAAGAGAAGGAGTCACATTTGCCAACCTCGCAGAAATAGGGGGCAAATGTCGCATTATGGAAGCCCCTATGGTGCCAGGACAGCAAAAAAAAAACACATGACATACCATTTTGGAAACTAGACCCCTTGGGGAACGTAACAAGGAATAAAGTAAGCCTTAATACCCCAAAGGGGTTTTACGACTTTTGCATATGTAAAAAAAATATATATATTTTTTCACTAAAATGTTGGTTTTACATTTTTACAAGGGTTAATAGCAGAAAAGACCCCCCACAATTTTTAAATACATTTCTTTGGAGTAAGGACATACCTCAGTATGGGGCCTTGAGCTTCATATGGAGCCAGGATGTGGGACCCCCCCTCAAGTACTGTTAATGGGGGAGCACTGAGCCCTAAAATAGGGGAACACTTGGGGACAACAGGCCGTAACTGGGGTAGACAGGTGGGGTACAGGGGCCCGTAATATGGGGTACAGTGGGCCATAAAATTATAAATAATAATAAAACAGGATATGATCCAAGAATGAGGACCCAGAGCATAGCCAAAACTAAAAAAAAATATGCCTGCCCCAAACCCTATGCTCTGAATCATCATTCTGGGAATGTGATGTGTGTGGCCGTCCCTAACCTGTTGCCTCAAATGCGCACCCGCTCAGGTGGAGAGAGAGCGCTGCGCATTTGAGGCAACATAAAAAGTCCCCAATGATAGTGACTCAGTGACCTATGACCCATTTCTGAAAAAACACCCCCAGAGGTCATATCAGCTTTTTTTCCAGTTTTTTGGGGGCAATTTAGTTGTTAATGGGGGTTAAAATTTTTAATGTACTCTGGACTTGGTACATTGGTCAAATTATGGAAAATTCTAATGAAAAGGGAAAATGTAGCGCTCCATGGAAGTGTGATACTCCCTGAAGCAGTCTTTTATGCAGAGGCCCGGATTATCTGGGCAAGTATCACACTGAGTGGTGGTGTCCTTCCGTATCCCCTTCTTGTGACACACTCTGCATCTTTTCTAGGATCGTCCCATCCTTCCAGTGCGGGGGACCTCACCTGGAAAGTGCTGGCCAGGGACGATCCTGGCACCTATAACTCCAGACCCTTGGGAAGTCCGGCCTGATCTTTCCCGATCAGCAAAGATCAGGAACCTTAGGACTTCTTCTTGGTACTGGAGGAATGTCCCTGTGTTGCCAGCGTACTGGGATAGTACAAAAGCGTTGCACATGGCAACCTGTACCAAGTAGACCGCAACTTTTTTGTACCATGCTCGTGTTTTCCGCATGGCGTTATATGGCTTGAGGACTTGATCTGAGAGATCAACTCCCCCCATATACCGATTGTAGTCCAGAATACAATCGGGCTTGAGGACCAGTCCCACGGTACCTCGCACAGGGACAGGGGTGCTGCCATTCCCATGAATAGTGGTGAGTATAAGGACATCCCTCTTATACTTCACCAACAACAGGTTATCATGGGTCAGGGCATGGGACTCACCCTTGGGGATAGGCGTCTGGACCAAATTTAGAGGGAGGCCTCTCTGGTTCTTCCGCACGGTCCCACAAGCGGACGTGGATCTGGCGGAAAGGGATTTGAACAGAGGGATGCTGGTATAAAAGTTATCCACGTACACGTGGAAACCTTTATCCAGCAATGGGTGCATAAGGTCCCAAACGAGTTTCCCACTAACACCCAAAGTGGGGGGACATTCTGGGGGTTGAATACGAGAATCTCGTCCCTCATATACTCTAAACTTGCAAGTGTACCCGGAGGTACTCTGGCAGAGTTTGTAGGATTTCACGCCATACCGCGCCCGCTCCGAGCGAATATACTGGCGGAAGATGAGTCTCCCCTTAAAACTGATGAGAGACTCATCTACCGAGAGGTCCCTGAGCGGTACGTAGGCCTCCAAAAATTTGGCCCCAAAGTGATCGATGACTGGCCTCACTTTGTAAAGCCGGTCATAGGTGGGATCACCTCGGGGCGAACATGCCGCATTATCTGCATAATGCAGGCATTTCCGAATGGCCTCGAACCACTTCCGTGTCATCGCCATACTGTAAAGCGGGGTCTGATAGAGGACGTCCCCGCTCCAGTAATGACGAGCACTTGGTTTTTTGACCAGGCCCATATGCAGCGAGAGGCCCCAAAATGTCCTCATTTCCGCTGCATCAACGGCGCGCCATTCATTGGACCTGGCCAAAAACAAATCGGGGTGGTGGGCAATGAACTGCTGGGCATACAAGTTTGTTTGCTCCACCATGTGATAGACCAGGCTGTCACTGAAAAAAAACTTTAAAAAGTCTAGATCAGTAAAGCCAGCATGGCCAATCCGGATTCCTGAGTCACCAACAAACTCAGGAATCCGTGGCTGATTTTTTTTTTTTATACTTTCACTTTTATTTCATAATTTCACTTTTATTTTACACCTACATTTCCCTGAAAGAACACTGTCCCTGAACTAGGGGGGCAATCGCCGTGGATGAGGGGGCTCCGGAGCACAGAGGGGGGGCCCGGTCCTCTTCTGGCACCTCTGCCAGCTGACTGAACTCAGCGAGCGAGCAGAGCTGCGCGAGGGGACCGTTAACCCCTCCTCTGCTGCGCTGCTATAGGCCGGACGATCGCCGGACGATCGCCAGCCAATAGCAGCATTGCTGGGGTGGTGACAGTATTGTCACCGCTCCCAGCAACCGAAGGTGATTGGCAGTGTATCGTACACCGCTGATCACCTTCGTTTTCCGGGTCATCGGGTGGCAAGTGACTCGAATGACCAGAATCGCAGCAGATCGCTCGCGTGAATTCGCAAGCGCTCTGCTGCGATCGCCTACAAGTGGGGGTCCAGGGACCCCCTTCGGCAATTGCATGGCATGCCTGCTGAACAATTTCAGCTGTCATACCAATCCGATCTCTGCCGGACGCCGCGGCAGGGACCGGAATATACCATGACGTCATGTACGTCATGGGCCCTTAAGTACCGGGGTCCCATGAAGTGCATGTACGTCATGGTTCCTGAAGGGGTTAAGGACGCAGGGTTTTTCAGTTTTTGCACTTTCATTTTTTCCTCCGTACCTTTTAAAAATCATAACCCTTTAAATTTTCCACCTAAAAATCCATATTATGGCTTATTTTTTGCGCCACCAATTCTACTTTGCAATGACATTAGTCATTTTACCCAAAAATTCACGGCGAAATGGAAATAAAAATCATTGTGCGACAAAATCGAAGAAAAAACTAAATTTTTTTACTTTTGGGGGCTTCCGTTTCTACGCAGTGCATATTTCGGTAAAAAATTACACCTTATCATTATTCTGTAGGTCCATATGGTTAAAATGGTACCCTACTTATATAGGTTTCATTTTGTCGTACTTCTGGAAAAAATCATAAATACATGCAGGAAAATGTATGAGTGAAATGTCCTCTACTGACCCCTATAACTTTTTATTTTTCCACGTACAGGGTGGTATGAGAACTCATTTTTTGCGCCGTGATCTGAAGTTTTTATTGGCACCATTTTTGTTTTGATCTGACTTTTTGATCACTTTTTATTCATTTTTTAATGGTATAAAAAGTGACCAAAAATACACTTTTTTAGACTTTGGAATTTTTTTTACGTGTACGCCATTGACCGTGTGGTTTAAATAACGATATATTTTTATAGTTTGGACATTTACGCACGCGGTGATACCACATATGTTTATTTTTATTTACACTGTTTTATTTTTTTATGGGAAAGGGGGGTGATTCAAACTTTTATTAGGGAAGGGGTTAAATGATCTTTATTAACACTTTTTTTTTACTTTTTTTTTTGCAGTGTTATAGCTCCCATAGGGACCTATAACACTGCACACACTGATCTTTTACACAGATCACTGGCATGTATTAACACGCGTGTGATCAGTGTTATTGGCGCTTGACTGCTCCTACCTGGATCTCAGGCACAGAGCAGTCATTCGTCGATCGAACACCGAGGAGGAAGGTAAGGGCCCTCCCGGTGTCCTGTAAGCTGTTCGGGTTGCCGGTCCCGAACAGCCCGACTGAGCAGCCAGGTTACTTTCACTTTAGACGCGGCGGTCAGCTTTGATCACCGCGTCTGAAGGGTTAATACAGGGCATCACCGCGATCGGTGATGTCCTGTATTAGCTGCGGGTCCCAGCTGTTGATAGCCGCCAGGACCGACCCGATATGACGCGGGGACACCGCGTGATCCCGCGGCATATCGCGGGAGCCGGCGGAGGACGTAAATATACGTCCTTCGTCGTTAAGGGGTTAAATGCTGTTAACAGCAGCTGAAACAAGATGCCTACCCCCTGAAAATAAAATAACAAAATCAACAGTCAGGAATTCAAAGTAAAAGATAAAAAAAAATTAGTATCTTAAAAAAAAAATATATATATATGTATACATATATAGTTGCATATAACCCTTAAAGGAGATGTCCAGTGCAGACTGTTCCTATTCCATCCTGCCTGGACTGCAAAAAAAGAGAAAACTTTCACTTACCTTCCTACGTTCCCCCCGGAGCTCCGCAACAGCTGATCGGTCGGGTGGGCTGTCTACTTCCTACTTTCCTTAGCTCGGTACGTCACACGGCACTTCAGCCTATCACCGGCTGAGGCGGGACATCGCTGCGGCCGGTGATAGGCTGAAGTGCCGTGTGATGTACTGGGCTAAGGGAAGTAGGTGGTAGATAGCCCGGCTGACCGATCAGCTGTTGCAGAGCTCCGGGGGAACGTAGGAAGGTAAGTGAAAGTTTGTTTTCTCTTTTTTTGCATCCCGGGCAGGATGGAATAGCTATAGTCTGCACCGGACATCTCCTTTAAAAACAGTAATAGAGAGCGAGGGTTACAGTTTAACAGCTCACCTTAAAGCTCATAAATATATGCATATCAACCCTAGTATGGGGTACGTGGAAATAAATCTGGGGGCCGAGTGGTAACAGGTTGGATGCATCCAGAAGCTTGCTGGGAATCAGAAGTGCATGTGTACAAAGAAACTGCCTTGATAGCAATCTTGAGTATAAAAGTTTATCCAGACACGTTGGTCTCAGGTAAAGCATAAGATCAATATAATCCAAAATTAAAAAAAAAAAACAGTAGCAAGGCAATGACTTGTTTCAGAGGTGCAACCTCCTTCTTCAGATTGCTCCCTTAAAGGGGTATTCCAGGAAAAAACTTATATATGATATATATAATCAACTGGCTCCAGAAAGTTAAACAGATTTGTAAATTACTTATATTAAAAAATCTTAATCCTTCCAATAATTATCAGCTGCTGAAGATGAGTTGTTCTTTTCTGTCTGACAACAGTACTCTCTGCTGACACCTCTGTCTGTCTCGGGAACTGCACAGAGTAGAAGAGGTTTGCTATGGAGATTTGCTTCTACTCTTGACAGTTCCCTAGACAGGTGTCATCAGAGAGAACTGAGACAGAAAAGAACAACTCAACTTCAGCAGCTCATAAATACTGAAAGTATTAAGATTTTTGTAATAGAAGTAATTTACAAATCTATTTAACATTCTATAGCCAGTTGATATATAAAAAAAAGTTTTTTCCTGGATAACCAGGTGCTGCTTTTTACATATGCACTTCTGTTTGATGTTTGAGGCCACTGACAATCTGTGCCTATAGGATTCTGGGCCTATATGTTAATCTGATACTGGTAATTTGAGAAGTTTTTTTACGTACTGACTAAATTTAGCTCAACTGCAAAAGTCATGAATTTTTTTAAATTTTTTTTTAATGCTCCTTTTTATACTACATACCCTATGGTAATTTATGAAAAGTAAATTACATTTCTTTGGGGGTGGGGGTGGGGGGTTGGTTTTTACACAGTGCACTTTATGGTAAAAATGATACCTTATCTATATTCTGAAAAATTTACATTAAAACAATGCCCAATTTATAGTTTTTTTTTTATTATTGTGCTACTTTGAAAAAATGCTAACTTTTTTAAACAAAATTGGTATGCATAAAATTATTCTTTTCTGGCCCCTATATTATTCTTATCTTTTTTTTCGGTATACAGGGATGTATGAGGTCTCATTTTTTACACCGCAATCTATAGTTTTATCGGTACCATTTTACAAATATTTTTGAATTTTTTATTTTACACTTTGTAAGTCCCCATAGGGGACTTTTATATGCAATCATTAGATACTACAGAGAACTAGTATCATTGCTGTCCACATTGCTTACATCTGTCATACATCAAAACCCCCATGGTGTGAGTATTTTCAGGCAGTAGTTAAAAATGTTTTACCTGAGTTAGAGTTAGCTAAGCAAACTCTTGGTGTTACTTTAAAAAAGAAAACTTACATGTCTGGTTAAACTTAATAACATTCTATTTTATATGTCTATTCAAATTATAGGACAGTTTTTAGAAAAGCAAGCAACGTTATATATATATATATAGGCCAAGAGGCGATATTCACTAAAATGTTTTTACTTTGTAATTGGTAAAATTCTGCCGAATTCCATTCCTGTCTATGTAATTACTAGAAAGGTTACTATAGTAACTACAAAGGACAGCATTAAACCCCAGCACTGTATTAAAGGCATATATTAGCATAAAATAAAATCTCTCTCAAAGTACATTCTATTTTTGAGAGGTCTACAGGTTTAAAGCTTGTATTTGTAAAATGCTCTGTTATACCATTGTCTTATTATTATGTGCAGCTGCCGCAACATTTCCCTATGAACCCATGATCTTTCCCCCTTTCAGCCTTCTGGACCACCACTTTCTCACTCATCCCAACCAATTATGATACTTATTGACCTTCTAAAAATAGGGGTCTCTGTATGTTTTATTTTCCATATGGACACAACATGGTAATGGTACATTTGCCACACACTTTTCTTTAGCTAAAAGGAGATAAAATAGAAGGCAAGACTACTGTTGACTACTGTTCATGGGGCTCTTCTGGCCCTTCCCCTATGGTATATGTGGAGTGGAAATCTGGTGTGTTGAATTTTAACATACCCACCCCTATCTCACCAAGGGTATTAAGCTGCCGTCTACACCACCAAAACAAGCAACCTGACTCTAATGGACCCCTTTAAGCAGCTCACTGTTTCCCTGTCCCAGTAATGGGATTGCTCTAATTTGTTTGTGCTATTCAGTTTGTCCTGCAACCATCAAGCATACTGAGTCACCAAATTTGTTCTGCAACCACCAAGCCTATTGTGACATGTTGTGCCACTGTGGTAAAGAAAAGTTATTTGTTCAACCACAAAGTTTTGTGTCATTCCACAGGTGAGCCCCATGTACATGTCATTCATAATACTGTGTTTATGTATATGGCCTTAGGCCTCACCATATTCCAGATTTAACACCCAGAAACTCTGTGTTTCTACTGAACTAAAGTTCAATAACCAGAGGTTTAACTTGTAGGTTGTGGGCCCCAATACAAAATTTGCAACGGGGCCCCATGTGCCATTTATAGTTCTGGTCTCTTGTGGGGCAGATATGCCTTAGGGCTTCCTTAGGCACCAGGGCCCTGGTGCGACTGCTACCTCTATACCCCAATAGCTACAACCTTGCCCAGTACATAACTATAGATCTCTTAAAAACATATGGGGAGATTTACCAAAACCTGTGCAAAGGAAAAGTTGCCCAGTTACCCATACTAACCAATCAACTTGCGTCTTTCGTTTTAACAAGACCTCTGCAAAATGAAAGAAGCAATCTGAATGGTTGGTATGGGCAACTAGGCAACTTTTCCTTTGCACGGGTTTTGGTAAATCTCCTCCATAGACTTCTTAAAAAAAAAAAAAACATTCATATATATGGAACTGATGCTCAGTCACAAACATTTCTATCATTTTTGCCATGTGGATATACTCTTACACTGCCTTCATATTATGTTCCAGAAATCTGCTGTGTTTTACACCTTTTAACATTAAAAGTAAAAACCTATTCAAGAGAGAAAACATTCTCAAGGATTTTCGATAGACTAAATAAACACCTAGAATGAATATTTCTGGTTGCAAGTGTTGTTTATTAAAATTATTTTGATCAATCCAGATTTAATTAACAAAATTAATTCTCTCTACTTTATTATGACTTTTTTAAAGGGTTACTGCGGTGGAAAACATTTTTTTTAAATCAACTGGTGCCAGAAATTTAAACAGATTTGTGAATGACTTCTATTAAAAAATCTTCACCCTTCCAGTACTTTTAAGCAGCTGTATGCTACATAGGAAATTCTTTTCTTTTGGAATGTATTTTTTGTCTTGTCCACAGTGCTCTCTGCTGACACCTGGTGTCCGTATCAGGAACTGTCCAGAGCAGAAGAAGATCCCCATTGCAAACCTATGCTGCTCTGGACAGTTTCTGACACGGACAGATGTGTCAGCAGAGAGCAATGTGGACAAGACAAAAAAGAAATTCAAACGGAAAAGAATTTCCTCTGTAGCATACAGCTGCTAAAAAGTACTGGAAGGGTAAAGATTTTTTAATAGAAGTCATTTACAAATCTGTTTAACTTTCTGGCACCAACCGAAAAAAATGTTTACAACCAGAGTACCACTTTAAGCTCGTGCTGTGCCAGTAAGGTTCACATTGTTTTTACCAATTAATCTGCGCACATATGTTCATGCTGACAAAATTATTATTCTGGAGGGTATGTGAATTTTATATTTGTAAAAATCTTTGGAACAAATCTACTCTGACCATTATTTAACACTGCAATTCTCATCAGAATTTCTGTAATATCTAATTTTAATTTGCAAAGTTAAAGGCTATTATTATTATTATTATTGTTATTATTATTATAATGATTATTTTTTAGTCCTTTACTTTATGCTTCAATCTTTTAAGGCTCCTGCACAATGCTAGTAATACATGTTGTATATCACTTAGGTACATACAGCAAGGGGGGTTGGCGGTTTGGGGTAAGGAGGCATAATTTAACCTTATCCATGCTGCACCTCCTCTTGACTAGGTCATGAATAAAACGGAGGGTTGAAAAACCCGATGCAACAAGCTAACAGAAAGATCAAGCTGATTTGAGTGTAGCAGGTTCAAATATGTCTAATGAATGCACCACATTATTTATACACATATTTAAAGCACTATAAAAAACCTTTTTTTGTTTTTGTTTTTTTACCCAGGAGTCAGTGCCTTGTCATATTTAAAATTTAATTCTAATCAATATTGTTAACTTTAATCAGAGTTCACACAGTGAAGGGCTGGGCAGTCAATCTCAGTCACATGCACGCACCAGTCACATCCAAGCCACAGACTAATGCATGAGTATGTCATCAGTATAATCTGTACAGTATTGCATCAGTACAAGATCACTAATACTTTTGGGCTGTCTTCTAGGGAGGGTATTGAACTACATGAGTCTACAAGTTTAAAAATAGATGCAATGTGGATGCAACACTAATCACATACCAACGAAATTTGAATGCTTTGCAGATCACATACTGATGCATCCATATTTTGACCACCACACATAAGGGGAGATTTATCAAAACTTGTGTAGAGGTAGAGCAGTTCAGTTGCAGACCGCAACTAATCAGATTGCTTCTTTCATTTTTCAGAGATCTCTTTAACCCCTTAAGGACCGAGGTCATTTTGGCCTTAAGGACCGAGCCATTTTTTGCAAATGTGACCTGTGTCACTTTATGCATTAATAACTCTGGGATGCTTTTACGTATCATACTGATTCTGAGATTTTTTTTGTGACATTCTCTACTTTATGTTGATGGTAAATTTTCGCCAATACTTGCATCCTTTCTTTGGAAAAAAATGCCATAATTTCATGAAAAATTTGAAAATTTAGCATTTTTCTAAATTTGAGACTCTCTGCTTGTAAGGGAAATGGACATGCCAAATAAATTATATATTGATTCACATATACAATATGTCTACTTTATGTTGGCATCATAAAGTTGACATGCTTTTACTTCTTGAATACATTAGAGGGTTTCGAGTTTAGCAGCAATTTTTAAGATTTTCAAGAAAATTTCTAAATCTAAAGTTTTCAGGGACCAGTTCAGTTTTGAAGTTAACTTGAGGGCCTTAAGGACTCATGGTTTTTCTGTTTTTGCACTTTTGTTTTTTCATCCTTACCTTTAAAAAATCATAATTCTTAAAATTTTGCACATTGAAATCCATATGATGGCTTATTTTTTGCACCACCAATTCTACTTTGTAATGACATTAGTCATTTTACCCAAAAATCTACGGCGAAATGAAAAAATAAATCATTGTGTGACAAAATTTAAGAAAAAACGCAATTTTGTAAATTTTGGTCCTTCCGTTTCTATTCAGTAAAATTTTCGGTAAAAATGACACCTTATCATTATTCTGTAGGTCCATACGATTAAAATGATACCCTACTTATATAGGTTTGATTTTGTCGTACTTCTGGAAAAAATCATAACTACATGCAGGAAAATTTATACTTTTAGAATTGTCATCTTCTGACCCCTATAAATTTCAGATTTTTCCGCGTATGGGGTGCACCGTGATCTGAAGTTTTTAGTGGTACCATTTTTGTATTGATCGGACTTTTTGATCGCTTCTTATTTATTTTTTCATGAAAAAAGTGACTTTGATTTTTTTTTTGCGCGTACACCATTGCCCGTACGATTTAATTAACTGTATATTTTTATAATTTGGACATTTCCGCATGGGAAAAGTGGGGTGATTCAAACTTTTATTAGGGAAGGGGTTAAATGATCTGTGTGCAGTGTTATAGGGGGCTATAACACTGCACACACTGATCTTTTACATTGATCATTGTTATCCCATAGGATAACATTGATCAGTGATTGCCTCTGGACTGCTCATGCCTGGATGTCAGGAACTGAGCAGTCATTCGGCAATCGGACACGCAGGAGATAGGTAGGGGCCCTTCTTGTGTGTTCCAGCTGTTCGGCATGCCGCGATTTCGCCGCAGCGGTCCCAAACAGCCGACTGAGCTAGCCGGGAGTAGTTTAGTTTCACTTTAGATCAACTTTGAATGCCGCGTCTATAGGTTTAATAGCATTCGGCACCGTGATCAGTGCCACACGCTATTTGCCACGGGTCCCGGCCATTGTTAGAGGTCAGGCCTGACCCGCTATTAAGTGGGGACACGGCATGGCCCCGCATTAAAGAAAGGAAGCTAACTCAGGGTGTACAGGTACGCCCTGAGTCCTTGAGTGGTTAAGTTATAAATCCCCCATAAATTAACCCATTATAAAAACTTTACACCTCAAAGTATTCAAAATGACATTCAGTAAGTTTGTTAACCCTTTAGGTGTGTTACAGGAATAGCTGCAATGTGGAGGAGAAAACTCTAAATCTCAATTTTTAACACTAACATGTTATTGTAGCCCCATTTTTTTTTTCATTTTTACAATGGGTAACATAAAAAAAAGCCCCAAAAAAATTTGTAACCCCATTTCTTGTAAGTATGGAAATACCTCATATGTGGAGAAAAAGGGGAAATTACTGAATTGCTCACTAATACTTAATCATGTCATTCCAAGGGTGCGTTTAGGGTTATCCAAAGACATTGTAAAAATAATTAAAGGGGACAAATTTAGATATCTAAAGATGTGTGATACATTTAGAAAAAGTCTTGAATGTACAGACCTGGCTTGAGGGGACATGTCTAGCAGTGGTGTATGGTGTCTTTTCTAATGCCACGCTTGGAGCACACCATACACCTTTTCTGTTGCCTACTCCCCGATTCTCTACGGGGAACTAACCCAGGAAAATGTTGCCCTGGTACTAATCTGCTCTCCGATCCTGTGGCGCTGCTTTCCTCCCCTTCCTGATCCCCAAACAAAAAGGCATTGATAACATTTTCCTGAAATTGCAGGAATGTACCTATATTTCCTACACGTTAGTACAGCACAAATGCATTGTACAGGGCAATTTGGAGGAGGTACAGTGCCACTTTCTTATACCAAGCTCGTGTTTTGTACGGCTGCAAGACCTGATCAGACATATCCACCCCTCATATGAACTTATTATAGTCCTGGATACACACAGATTTAGGGGCTCTATCTGTGGTACCAAGGACTTGGACAGGGGTGGATCTGTTTGGGTGTATGGTGGTTATTACAAGGACATCATGCCTGACACTGTACTTGACATGCATCATGTTATCCTTGCACACAGCCTTGTTTTCCCCTTCTTCAATTTTTGTGTACAAACATTTTAGGCATCCCCTTTGGTTTTGCCTAATGGTATCACAGGCCACAGTACCCTTGGCAAACAGGCATTGTAGTAATGGGACGTTAGTATAAAAATTATCAAGGTAGATATTATACCCTTTCTCTAGCAGGGGGTGAACTAGATCCCATACTATTTTTCCCATTGTTTTTAGTACAGGGGGACACTCTGGGGGCTCTATTGTTGAGTATTTTCCCTCATAGGCTCTAAATTTGTGCATGTAGCCTGTTGCGCTCTCACACAATTTATAAAGTTTTACCCCATATCTGGCCCGTTTGTTAGGCAGGTATTGCCTAAAGTGCTACCTTCCCTTGAAGTACACTGCAATCTCTTTTTCTGGGGTGTACACTTCAGAAAGCTTTGGGTTTAAATAGTTAAAAAGGGGCGATTTTTATATATGCGATCAAAATTGGGATCACTTTTCAATTTTCCTTATTTGCATAGTGTAGAAATTTGAGGCGGACTTCAAACCGAGCCCTTGGCATGACAGAATGGTACAATGGAGTATGGTAAATCATATCCTTACTTCAATAAGAGCAAATTGTGGGCTTTTTAATTATGCCCATGTTTAACAAAAGGGCAAAATTTTATTTAGCTCTAGTGGATTGGTTGACGTCCACTGGTAAGGCCTAGCATGATATGACTGTGCATTGGCCACAATAAATTGCTCGCCATACCTGTTGGTTTCCTCCACTATTGTGCTAATCAACTCTTCTGAAAAGAAGAGCTGAAAAAAAATCAGCTTCTTTTAACCCCTTGGTGTTAACATGAATGCCTGCAGTGGCCACAAACTCAGGCAAATGGGGTATAAAGCGTGAAGCCGAAGTCCACTCAGAGATGGCACCAGGACCTGGTTCAGTCTGGTACTAGGACCTGGCTCAGTACTATACCTAGGACGGTGGTGGGCAGGTTCCTCGTCAGAATCAGTAGAGGCAGAAGAAGAAGAAGAGGGCAAATGTGGCAACTCTTCACCGCTGTCTGAACCTGAGGAAGATGCCAAGAAGGCATATGCCTCCTCAGTATTGTACGTGCAACGACTTACATATTCTTTAGAATGGATGACACTATTAAGTTTCGAAAAACAGTGGCAAAGTGTCTCTGATGTACCAACACTAGAACTATATATTTTTTAGTATTTAAATTTTTGTTATAATTTTTTTTTTACGGAAACAAACAACCAAAATGTAACCGCGCTACCAACAACAAAACAGTGGCGAACTGTCATCGTTGTGCTGAATCCCTAGAACTAAGCTCGCGGTGAGACCAGTATGGATAAAAAAAAAAATTGAAACTGTAACAGCACCACTAGTACTATAATATGTGTCACGATTCGGCTTACAGGTTGTGGATCCGCTGTGTCAGCGAGGGATTGGCGTGGACCGTGCTAGTGGACCGGTTCTAAGAGGCTACTGGTTTTCACCAGAGCCCGCCGCAAAGCGGGATGGTCTTGCTGCGGCAGTAGCAACCAGGTCGTATCCACTAGCAACGGCTCAACCTCGCTGACTGCTGAGAAGGCGTGGGACAGAAGGACTAGGCAGAGGCAAGGTCAGACGTAGCAGAAGGTCGGGGGCAGGCGGCAAGGTTCGTAGTCAGGATGGATAGCAGAAGTTCAGGTACACAGGCTTTGGACACACTAAACGCTTTCACTGGCACAAGGCAACAAGATCCGGCAAGGGAGTGCAAGGGAGGAGATCAGATATAGCCAGGGAGCAGATGGAAGCCAATTAAGCTAATTGGGCCAGGCACCAATCATTGGTGCACTGGCCCTTTAAGTCTCAGAGAGCTGGCGCGCGCGCGCCCTAGAGAGCGGAGCCGCGCGCGCCAGCACAAGACAGCAGGGGACCGGGACGGGTAAGTGACCTGGGATGCGATTCGCGAGCGGGCGCGTCCCGCTGTGCGAATCGCATCCCCGACGGCCATGACAGTGCAGCGCTCCCGGTCAGCGGGACTGACCGGGGCGCTGCAGGGAGAAAGACGCCGTGAGCGCTCCGGGGAGGAGCGGGGACCCGGAGCGCTAGGCGTAACAGTACCCCCCCCTTAGGTCTCCCCTTTTTTTTGTCCGGTAACTGCCCCCCCTGGGATGAGGACACCGGGAAAGAATGGAGGGTTTCCTCAACGGCAGGCAGTACAGCAGAAATTGGAATGGGGAGGGAGGGCAGAGGGTGAAGCTTGGCACGGGGCAGGGTGACACAAGGACGGGGGCCATGAGGAGGCACTGAGGTTTGCCTGACGGGACTGGGAGGGGGGAGAGGCACTTCCTATGGCAGGCAGAGTCCCAGTTCTTGATCTCCCCGGTGATCCAATCAAGGGTGGGGGAATGAAGCCGGAGCCATGGCAGACCGAGGAGGACCTCAGAGGTACAGTTGGGTAGGACGAAGAGCTCAATCACTTCGCGATGGGGTCCGATACACATCAGGAGGGGTTCTGTGCGGTAACGCACAGTGCAATCCAGTCTGGCTCCATTGACCGCGGAAATGTAGAGCGGCTTGACGAGACGGGTCACCGGGATGCGGAATTTATTCACAAAAGACTCCAAAATAAAATTCCCGGAGGCACCAGAGTCCAAGCAGGCCACGGCTGAGAGGGAGGAGTTGGCTGAAGGAGAAATCCGCACGGGCACCGTGAGTCGTGGAGAAGCAGACTTAGAACCAAGAGATGCCACACCCACGTGAGCTGGGTGCGTGCGTGCGTTTCCCAGACGTGGAGGACGGATAGGGCAATCCACCAAGAAGTGCTCGGTACTGGCACAGTACAGACAGAGATTTTCTTCCCTACGGCGATTCCTCTCTTCCTGGGTCAGACGAGACCTATCCACTTGCATGGCCTCCTCGGCGGGAGGCCCAGGCGTAGACTGCAAAGGATGCTGTGGGAGAGGTGCCCAGAGATCTAAGTCTTTTTCCTGGCGGAGCTCTTGGTGTCGCTCAGAAAAACGCATGTCAATGCGGGTAGCCAAATGGATGAGTTCTTGGAGGTTGGCAGGAATCTCTCGTGTGGCCAGCACATCCTTGATGCGACTGGATAGGCCTTTTTTAAAGGTCGCGCAGAGAGCCTCGTTATTCCATGATAACTCGGAAGCAAGAGTACGAAATTGGATGGCGTACTCGCCCACTGAAGAATCACCCTGGACCAGGTTCAACAGGGCAGTCTCGGCAGAAGAAGCTCGGGCTGGCTCCTCGAAGACACTCCGGACTTCAGTGAAGAAGGCCTGGACTGTGGCTGTGGCAGGATCATTGCGGTCCCAGAGCGGTGTGGCCCAAGACAAGGCCTTTCCTGAAATAAGGCTTACTACGAACGCCACCTTAGACCGTTCTGTAAGAAACAAGTCCGACAACATCTCCATATGCAGGGAACACTGAGACAAAAATCCACGGCAGAGTTTAGAGTCCCCATCAAATTTGTCCGGCAGGGACAAGCGGAGGCTAGGAGCGGCCACTCGCTGCGGAGGAGGTGCAGGAGCTGGCGGAGGAGATGGTTGCTGCTGTAGCAGAGGCAGAAGTTGCTGTAACGTGGCGGTCAACTGCGACAGCTGCTGTCCTTGTTGGGCAATTTGCTGCGATTGCTGAGCGACCACCGTGGTAAGGTCAGCGAGACTTGGCAGCGGCACCTCAGCGGGATCCATGGCCGGATCTACTGTCACGATTCGGCTTACAGGTTGTGGATCCGCTGTGTCAGCGAGGGATTGGCGTGGACCGTGCTAGTGGACCGGTTCTAAGAGGCTACTGGTTTTCACCAGAGCCCGCCGCAAAGCGGGATGGTCTTGCTGCGGCAGTAGCAACCAGGTCGTATCCACTAGCAACGGCTCAACCTCGCTGACTGCTGAGAAGGCGTGGGACAGAAGGACTAGGCAGAGGCAAGGTCAGACGTAGCAGAAGGTCGGGGGCAGGCGGCAAGGTTCGTAGTCAGGATGGATAGCAGAAGTTCAGGTACACAGGCTTTGGACACACTAAACGCTTTCACTGGCACAAGGCAACAAGATCCGGCAAGGGAGTGCAAGGGAGGAGATCAGATATAGCCAGGGAGCAGATGGAAGCCAATTAAGCTAATTGGGCCAGGCACCAATCATTGGTGCACTGGCCCTTTAAGTCTCAGAGAGCTGGCGCGCGCGCGCCCTAGAGAGCGGAGCCGCGCGTGCCAGCACAAGACAGCAGGGGACCGGGACGGGTAAGTGACCTGGGATGCGATTCGCGAGCGGGCGCGTCCCGCTGTGCGAATCGCATCCCCGACGGCCATGACAGTGCAGCGCTCCCGGTCAGCGGGACTGACCGGGGCGCTGCAGGGAGAAAGACGCTGTGAGCGCTCCGGGGAGGAGCGGGGACCCGGAGCGCTAGGCGTAACAATATGTCACTAATAACAAATATATATATATATATATATATATATATATATATATATATATATAAATTATAACTATGGAAAAACTGAAACAAGAAGCAAAACTTTAGAGCAACTAGAAATGAAAAAAACTGCAGCAAACTTTCACTGCTGTCAGAAATCAGTGACAGACTAGGTAAAGATGTAAAAGGGTAGTATTGAGGTGTACGAGGTGGTGATGCGATAAGAGGGTGACAGACACTTCAGGGGCACTGACAGTAATTTTTATTATTTGTTCTTCACTGTAACTGTTATGGTCAGTGACAGATTTCAATTTCTTCACTGTAGCCTGTTCACTATCACAGGTTACAGCAGCTGATGAATGAATTAGCAGCAGGGTAAGGGGCACTGTGACACTTCTGGGCACTGCTGGGCACTGTGACACTTCTGGGCACTGCTGGGCACTTTGACACTATTTATTACTGTACTGTCACTGTTATATTCAGTGAAAGTCACAAGGATCTTCACTGCAGCCTGTCAGATCACAAAGGCTGTAGACTTCAGACAGGGAGGATCGAAGCAGTGTAAGGGGCACTGCAGGGACACTGCTGGGCACTGCTGGGCACTGGACTGTCACTGTTATCTTCAGTGACAGTGACAAGAATCTTCACTGCAGCCTGTGAGATCACACAGGCTGCAGACTTCAGATGGGGAGGATAGCAGCAGGATAAGGGGCACTGCAGGGAAACTTTAGAGCTCCTTTAACTTTTTTTAATCTTTTATAAAAGCTGTTTTCACTGTATCTTACTTCTTCTTTCTTCTGTTACTGTAACAAAGAAACTGATATGCTGTGATTGGTCCACAGGGACCAATTACAGAGCTCCCTGACCAGGACCAATCACAGATGGTCCTGGGTTGTCAGGCAGAAGTTGTGTCTCATCGGTAACAGCGAGACTTCTGCTGCGCATCGCCAGGTTAACTGAATGCCTTATATAAACTGCGGGATGTGCGAAGTAACTGTATAACCCGCTGTTTATATAAGGCATTCTGCGGGAAGGGGTTAAAAATCTCTTCGTCTACACAGGTTTTGATAACTCTCCGCCATAGACTTTTAGAAAAAGTTATATCAGGAAGTAATATTTTACTGAGAGAGTAGTGGATGCATAGAATAGCCTTCCTGCAGAAGGGGTAGCTGCAAATACAGTGAAGGAGTTAATCCATGCATGGGATAGGCATAAGACTAGCCTTCATATAAGATATGGCCAGGGACTATTATTAGGATTTAGAATATTGGGCAGACTAGATGGGCCAAATAATCCTTATCTGTCCACACATTCTATGTGTTGATTAGAATGAAATGCAAATGAGTGCATGCTGCATATACTTTATAAACCCATGTGAATAATACCACAGAGTGACATTATTTCTGTAATAAAAAGTACTGAAAAGTACATCAAGTACATATTAGTAAACAAAAATGCACAATAAAAAAATAAATAAATAAAAAAGCACAAGACGGCTCACCGCTCATATGAATACCATCCAAGAATATAGGGAGCATAGAGAAAGTAGCTGGCTGGGTCCTGTTTAAAATGTAAACAATAGAAACGATGGTTCCAGTTCCTGGCAAAAAAAATTATGGCTAAAAAGCAAGACTTTAATGTAATATAATAAAAATAGAAAGAAAAAAATGGCATAAGCCATGATTAAGAGCTCTGATAGCTTGAAACGCGCTGGTGGTTTGTTTTTATTGACATGTCATTAGTTATTTTTTCTATTTTTGATATGTTACATTAAAGTCTTGCTTTTTAACCATAAAGATGCATATGGGTGTTCTTTTTTTCAGACAGCAGCATCCTCATAGTATGTTTGTTTTCCTCATAGTATGTGTCACGATGCCGGCTGGCAGGAGGTGGATCCTCTGTGCCAGAGAGGGATAGCGAGGACCGTGCTAGTGGACCGGTTCTAAGACACTACAGGTTTTCACCAGAGCCCGCCGCAAAGCGGGATGGTCTTGCTGCGGCGGTAGTGACCAGGTCGTATCCACTAGCAACGGCTCACCTCTCTGGCTGCTGAAGATAGGCGAGGTACAAGGGAGTAGGCAGAAGCAAAGTCGGACGTAGCAGAAGGTCGGGGGCAGGCGGCAAGGTTCGTAGTCAGGGGAGATAGCAAAGTTCTGGTACACAGGGTATAAACACACAAAAACGCTTTCACTAGGCTCAAGGGCAACAAGATCCGGCAAGGAAGTGCAAGGGAGGAGACTAGATATAGCCAGGAAACAGATGGGAACCAATTAAGCTAATTGGGCCAGGCACCAATCATTGGTGCACTGGCCCTTTAAGTCTCAGGGAGCTGGCGCGCGCGCGCCCTAGAGAGCGGAGCCGCGCGCGCCAGCACATGACCGCAGGAGACGGGAACGGGTAAGTGACCTGGGATGCGATTCGCGAGCGGGCGCGTCCCGCTGTGCGAATCGCATCCCCAACGGCCATGACATGGCAGCGCTCCCGGTCAGCGCTGACCGGGGAGCTGCAGGGAGAAAGGCGCCGTGAGCGCTCCGGGGAGGAGCGGGGACCCGGAGCGCTAGGCGTAACAGTACCCCCCCCCCTTAGGTCTCCCCTTCTCTTTATCGGGTAACTGCCTCCCCTGGGATGAGGACACCGGGAAAGGATGGAGGGATTCCTCAACGGCAGGCAGAACCGCAGGAGTAGGAATGGGGAGAGAGGGCAGAGGGCGAGACCTGGCACGGGGCAGTGTGACACCAGGACGAGGGCCATGAGGGGACACAGAAGCTTGCCTGATGGAACTGGGAGGGGGGGAGGGGCATTTCCTGTGGCAGGCAGAGTCCTTAATGACCTTAGGGGGACCGGATACAGGAGGAACCACAGAGTTACGGCAAGGGTTACTGGGAACCGGTTTTAGACAGTTCTTGGCACAAGAGGACCCCCAACTCTTGATCTCCCCAGTGGACCAATCCAGGGTTGGGGAATGAAGTTGAAGCCAGGGAAGTCCAAGGAGAATTTCCGAGGTGCAATTGGGGAGGACCAAAAGTTCAATCCTCTCGTGATGAGATCCGATGCTCATAAGAAGGGGCTCCGTGCGGAAACGTATGGTACAGTCCAACCTGGCTCCGTTGACCGCGGAAATGTGGAGTGGCTTGACAAGACGGGTCACCGGAATATGGAATTTATTCACAAAGGACTCCCGAATAAAATTCCCAGAAGCTCCAGAGTCCAGACAGGCCACGGCTGAGAGGGGAGAGCTGGCTGAAGTGGAAATCCGAACAGGTACCGTGAGACGTGGAGAAGCCGACTTGGCATCAAGAGACGCCACACCCACGAGAGCTGAGTGCGAGCGTGCGTTTCCCAGACGTGGAGGACGGATTGGGCAATCCACCAAAAAATGTTCAGTACTGGCACAGTACAGACAAAGATTCTCTTCCTTACGGCGATTCCTCTCTTCCAGGGTCAGGCGAGACCGATCCACTTGCATGGCCTCCTCGGCGGGAGGCCTAGGCGCAGATTGCAGTGGAGACTGTGGGAGAGGTGTCCAGAGATCTAAGTCCTTTTCCTGGCGGAGCTCTTGATGCCTCTCAGAAAAACGCATGTCAATGCGAGTGGCTAGATGAATGAGTTCATGCAGGTTAGCAGGAGTCTCTCGTGCGGCCAGAACATCCTTAATGTTGCTGGATAGGCCTTTTTTAAAGGTCGCGCAGAGAGCCTCATTATTCCAGGATAGTTCAGAAGCAAGAGTACGGAATTGTATGGCGTACTCGCCAACGGAGGAATTACCCTGGACCAGGTTCAGCAGGGCAGTCTCAGCAGAAGAGGCTCGGGCAGGTTCCTCAAAGACACTTCGAATTTCCGAGAAGAAGGAGTGTACAGAGGCAGTGACGGGGTCATCGCGGTCCCAGAGCGGTGTGGCCCATGACAGGGCTTTTCCAGACAGAAGGCTGACTACGAAAGCCACCTTAGACCTTTCAGTAGGAAACTGATCCGACATCATCTCCAGATGCAGGGAACATTGGGAAAGAAAGCCACGGCAAAACTTAGAGTCCCCATTAAATTTGTCCGGCAAAGACAGGCGGAGGCTAGGAGTGGCCACTCGCTGCGGAAGAGGTGCAGGAGCTGGCGGAGGAGATGGTTGCTGCTGCTGTAGCTGAGACTGAATCTGCTGTAGCTGCGACTGGAGTTGCTGAGTCATGGTGGTCAAGTACGACAGCTGGTGATCTTGTTGGGCAATCTGTCGGGCTTGCTGGGCGACCAGTGTGGGGAGGTCGGCGACAACAGGCAGAGGAACTTCAGCGGGATCCATGGCCGGATCTACTGTCACGATGCCGGCTGGCAGGAGGTGGATCCTCTGTGCCAGAGAGGGATAGCGAGGACCGTGCTAGTGGACCGGTTCTAAGACACTACAGGTTTTCACCAGAGCCCGCCGCAAAGCGGGATGGTCTTGCTGCGGCGGTAGTGACCAGGTCGTATCCACTAGCAACGGCTCACCTCTCTGGCTGCTGAAGATAGGCGAGGTACAAGGGAGTAGGCAGAAGCAAAGTCGGACGTAGCAGAAGGTCGGGGGCAGGCGGCAAGGTTCGTAGTCAGGGGAGATAGCAAAGTTCTGGTACACAGGGTATAAACACACAAAAACGCTTTCACTAGGCTCAAGGGCAACAAGATCCGGCAAGGAAGTGCAAGGGAGGAGACTAGATATAGCCAGGAAACAGATGGGAACCAATTAAGCTAATTGGGCCAGGCACCAATCATTGGTGCACTGGCCCTTTAAGTCTCAGGGAGCTGGCGCGCGCGCGCCCTAGAGAGCGGAGCCGCGCGCGCCAGCACATGACCGCAGGAGACGGGAACGGGTAAGTGACCTGGGATGCGATTCGCGAGCGGGCGCGTCCCGCTGTGCGAATCGCATCCCCAACGGCCATGACATGGCAGCGCTCCCGGTCAGCGCTGACCGGGGAGCTGCAGGGAGAAAGGCGCCGTGAGCGCTCCGGGGAGGAGCGGGGACCCGGAGCGCTAGGCGTAACAGTATGCTGTTTGGTGTGTTTTTTGTATTTTTTAATTCTCACCGATTTCTCTATAAAATGCCATAATTCCTTTTTTTTAAATTCAAGGAAAAAAATGCAGGAAAAAATCAATTGCCAGCTGTTTTGATTCTGCAGTTCTTAAAACATATAACATTCTTTTTCACGTAGAAATGCAGAGAGGAGGAATCTATAAGGCAACTGTCAATTTACTTAAACATTTCCAAGTAAAATAGAGCCAGTAATGATTTTACGCTCCATCTTAAACTGCTGCTCAGCATTTTACCAGACAAGAATATGTACTATGTGCATTAGTTAATTCATCGGTGCATTTAAGGAAATTAAACTTCACAATTTGCTGTAATGTGAAGTACTGGCTGACAGTTAATAGCAATGTCAGTGAGTTATGGTTAGAGCATGAAAGCTTTTTCAATAGGAGTTTTTGGAGATGGAGTTGCCCACGTTTAGCACATTCAGCTTCAGCTTATATGAACATAAATTTTGGAAAGCTACTCCAGTGCCGGTAATTAACAGGTTCTGTATATGTGTGTGTATATATATATATATATATATATATATATATATACATAATGTATTTTTTTGGGGGGGAGGGGGGGTAACGGAGTTGGATGTGGATCCTCTAACCTGTGTGGCTGATGACTCGGACTGTATCGGGGAGCGGAGTCTAAGGTGCCGCTGGTCTTCACTAGAGCCCGCCGCAAGGCAGGATGGGTTTCCTGCGGCAAGTGACACCCCCGACATGGGTCGACCACACAGGTAGCTGGGCAAGGCGAGGTACAGAAGGGTAAGGCAGGAGCGTAGTCAAACGTAGCAGAAGGTCAAGGCAGGCAGTAAAGGTAAGGAGTTGAATAAAGTAGCGGAAGGTTTGGATACACGGGTAAGGCTAACAGGCTATAAGGGTCCCTTAATCTCAGGCTAGGAGCACTGAAGATCCGTCAGGGAAGTGTGGGAGGTGCAGGGACTTATAATGTGGTGTCAGGTGCAAGCACTAATTATGGGCACACTGGCCCTTTAAATTTCAGAGCTGAGAGACAGAGGCAGTGGATGAGTCAGAGAAGCCTGGTAAGTAACGGGCTGGGACTCGAATGGGACTTTACATTTATCCAGTTTAGCATAGAGATGCTTTTCCCGGAGACGCTGTAACACTTGGCAGAGGTGAGAGCAATGAGACTGGACATTGGGCGAGTAAATAAGTATGTCATCCAAATAAACAATGGCACAAGAGTACAGGAGGTCACGGAAAATATAATTGACAAACTCCTGGAAGACTGCTGGAGCATTACAAAGTCTGAATGGCATCACTAGATATTATAAATGTCCATCACAAGTATTAAGAGCAGTCTTCCATTCGTCCCCTTCACGTAAACGAATCAGATTATAGGCCCCACGAAGGTCTAGTTTAGAGAAAATCTTGGCACCTCGCAGATGAAGAATAACTCTGAGATTAAAGGAAGTGGGTAGTGGTTCTTTACTGTAATTTTATTCAAATCTTACCCCCAGGACGAAGGATCGTACCGAAACGTACGTTGGGGTGGCATCACTCCTGCTGTCTGCACTGTTTGCACTTTGTGATGTAGGTATCAGAGACTGATAGGGAACTGCTTTAAGTCACAGCTTTAGGCTGATGCAATTATGTACTATGTTATGCACTTTCCATCATAGTCCTTTGTTTACGTCAATACTATATGAAAATAACAGTGTTTGCAGGTGGTGATGCCTCTTTGTCTCAATTCCCCCCCCCCCTGCATTGGTTTTCTCTCCCTCTCCCTCCCCTTTTTAATATTTTTTTGCCACATATTGTCTTAATTATGTCTAAATAAATAAGTTTTAAACTACAATGAATGACTCCATGAGTTTTTGATTTTTTTGTGTAATAACAAAGGAGTTCATTATGAAGCTTATATAGTTGATATAAACTATTTTCCTCTATTTTTACGTGGTGCACATATCTATATATAGAAGATTTTTTCTTTCATATAATTATTTATTTATTAATATACTGTATACCCTTTAGAAGGAGGTATAATACATTTCTATTGCTATTTATGTTAATACTTTTTTCCAAGAAGAAGAAGCCAGCTCCGGCAGGGGAAGAGAACTTCCTGATAAATCCCTTCTGAAGGTTCTCCTGGATGTAATTAGACATGGGAAGAGTTTCAGGAACAGACAAAGGTTAGATTCTGCCCCTGGGAGGTTTTGTGCCGGGTAGCAAGCCAATAGGACATGCGGTGGTGACACTTCAGCTTGCTTTTCACTGAAGACATCAGCATAGTCCTAAAGAAAGCATAGCAAACCGTGCATAGGACGAGATGATGGTCACAATTTTGAGATACGTGTGTGGATACAGTGGTTGTTGCAATGCGGACCCCAGCGAAGAGCTTCTCCAGTTTTCCAATCCAGCTACGGAGCATGGAGTGGCAACCACGGTAGGCCTAGCAAGAGAGGAGAAGAACAATGTGGAAGAACATAGAAGGACAAGTTCTCCCTATGCGAGAATCCAACCTGCATAGACAATGGTTCTGTTCAATATAGCACAGTACAGTACAGTCTTTCACCATTGACCATAGAGATGTACAGAGGCTTTAACAGGCGGGACACCAGCAGACGATGCCTATGTCCTAGGGAAGCATTAATAAAATTTCCCGCGGAGCCAGAGTCCAAAAAGGCAAGAATGGATATGATCTCTTCGGAGGGTAGGAAAAGCTGGACTGTTATATTTAAGCGTGGAGAGGTGATATTCACACCTAGGGAGGCCACTCCCACAAACCCTAGGTGCAAGTGTTTCCCTGTGACTGAGCACGCAGTGATCCACACTGGCGCAGTATAGGCATAGATTCTCAGTTCGTCAGCGAGTTCTTTCCTGCAGGGTCAGGCGAGACTGATCCACATGCATAGCCTCCACTGCGGGAGGCAACGTAGAATGTTGCAGTGGCTGCTGGAAGACTGGTGCCAGATGAAGAAAGCGCCAAGGTCGTGCAGACTCCCTTTCTTGGCGTAGTTCCTCACGTCGCTCTGAGAAGCAGATATCAATCCGGGATGCCAACTGTATAAACTCATTCGGATTAGAAGGCAATTCCCGGGCAGCGAGGGCATCCTTGATTTGACTTGATAATCCTGTCTTGAAGGTGGCGCAAAGGGCTTCATCATTCCATGCTAACTCCGATGCCAGGGTAAAAAAGCAAATGGCACACTCGCCCGCAGAGGAGTTGCCCTGAGTAAGATTCAGCAATGATGTCTCAGCCGAGGAAGTCACACCGAAGACACCCCAAAATTGCGTCAGAAATGCCTCGAGATTGGTTGTGAGGGCATCACTGCGATCCCAAAGAAGAGTTGCCCAGGCCAAAGCCCTTCCAGTTAAATGACTGAGGATGAAGGCTACCTTTGCTCATTCCATAGGGAACTGATCCGCCATGAGTTCAATGTGCATGGAGCACTGAGTAATGAAACCACGACCGGACTTTGGGATCCCCCTCATATTTCTTGGGAAAAGACAGAGACAGAGTCTTGATCCGGATGACTGCGGCAGGCAGTACTGGAGCAGGAAGAGCTTTTGTTGTTGCAGAGGTTGTTGCTGTGCAGTTAGAAACTGCTGCATCATGGCAGATAATTAGCTCAACTGCTGTGCCTGCTGGGCAAACAGCTGTGACTGGAGCGCCACGATGGAAGCAAAATCCAGACTAACAGGCAGAGGAACCCCAGCGGGATCCATGGCCGGATCTTGCTGTAACGGAGCTGGATGTGGATCCTCTAACCTGTGTGGCTGATGACTCGGACCGTATTGGGGAGCTGAGTCTAAGGTGCCGTTGGTCTTCACCAGAGCCCGCCGCAAGGCAGGATGGGCTTGCTGCGACAGGCGACACCCAGGTCACTATCCCGACATGGCTCAACCACACAGGTAGCTGGGACAGACGAAGTACCGAAGGGTAAGGCAGGAGCGTAGTCAAACGAAGCAGAAGGTCAAGGCAGGTGGCAAAGATACAGAGTCAAATAACGTAGCGGAAGGTCTGGATACACGGGTAAGGCTAACAGGCTATAAGGGTTGCTTAATCTCAGGCTAGGGGCACTTAACAGGGCATATAATTTTCTTAAGGATGAAATAAAATTATTTAGAATATTTTTTAATTAAGTAGCTAGTAAAACATTCAACTACATTAAACAAATTATCTATAAGGACAAATATTCCTTAAAAAGGGGAAGAGTGGTTCAAGGAAAAAAAGATAAAAAAAAAAAAGATAACTTAGGCTAGGTTTACATGGCCGTTCTCAACCGTCCCGCTATTCTCCCATCATTGCTGCTAAACGGACCATACTAACAAATAGTTACAAAAGGATGCAAACTGATGCAAAGGGATGCCATTTAAAGGGGTACTTCCCTGGCCAGCTTTCGGAAGTTAATGTTCTGAACACTGTTTTCACGCTGCGGGGGTTGGCCACGCCTCTCGTGACATCACGGGCACGCTGAACGCTGGCCAGTGAAGTAACTCCCCTTAAAATGGCATCCTTTTGCATCAGTTAGGCTGGGTTAACATATATCAGTTGTAATAGTTTAACTCTGGCAAGCACCAGAGGGAAACTGATGTAGAACTGATACCATTCATTTGAATGTAACAGTTCACAATTATCCAGTGTTCCAATTTTGATGCGGGATGGCTAAACATGCCGGACAGCACCAGACAGGGGAATGCAGCAAGCTGTGCCAATGAACACCAGATGCCATACAACTCATGACATCAGTTGTGGCATCAGTTGTGTCGAAATTAAGGCTGAGTTTACCTAATCCGGATGCGGGACATATGTGTACCCAGCCATATTTATCTGTTTGTATCCTTTATTGTCCATTTTTTTTTTCTGGCTACTTCCTGGTTGCTCACACCTCTTCTGAGCATGCTCAGAAGTAATAACGGATCAAAGATGGATTGGAAAAATGGATGCAAATGGATGACATTAAAGGGAAACTCTGGTGTAAACAAGTGGAAAACAAATGTTTTCAAACTAACTGGTGCCAGAAACTTAAACATATTTGTAAATTACTTCTATTTAAAAATCTTAACCCTTCTAATACATATCAGCTGCTGTATACTTCAGAGAAAATTGTGTATTTCTCTTCAGTCTGACAACAGTGCTTTCTGCTGCATTGGAATAGCAATGGGGGAAAAACAGTTGAATAATCCCTAACTTTTTCCTTTAAGTCCCCTTTCCTTTACACAAAGTTTTTGCAGATTTTTTTGCCCCAAAAATTTGTATTTAACATGTGTGTTTAAGGGTTTTTTCTACCTTTGTTTTAAATAATGTTTTTTTTTTCATTTAATATAATAATTGATTATTTGATGATTCCTATTTGACTTACACAATTTATAATGCAAAAGATACATCAAAGAATGTAGCGCATATTTTTATTTTATTTTATTCAGAAGACAAGTTATATGGGAGAAAATTACTAAAAAAAAAAAAACAGTCTGAAAAGATGCCATCCCTAAAGTATGCTCAGTTTAGAAAAAAAAATAAAATAAAAAATGTACCAAAAAAAATGTACCAAAAATGTTGTGTATTTTTTTAATCGTACTCGGTGTAACACAACACCTACAGGGGTTATCTCTATTAGGGCTCGTTCACACTGCGGATATTCAGCTGATGAAGTCTGCCAATTCAATATTGCAGCAGGCGCCATCCAGGCATCTGGGGAAGGATCATGCGGATGTATGCTGCCTTATGGAGACCGAGGGATATTCTCTGGATGAGGGGAAATTTGTGGGGGTCAGACCTCCTCTGATTAAAATGTTATGGCATATATATGGGATTAATTTGAGAGGCTGACTCTGGATTGCAGAGGAGTACTTACTTGCAGATGGTTTTGACCATCTATACATTGCATGAAATAAGTAAGAATATGGTAATATGTAAATAATAATAAAAGTTTTAGATTACAATCTTCCTCAATTTCAGAACTATCCCATTACCCAAACATTATTCAGGCAAGAATTCCACTAAGGTATTTTTTCTTTTCTTTTTTTGCAAAAATGCCCCCAAAAAAGCCCATTATGCCGCATGACGTTTTTTAATATTCAAAAGTTAATAGGGAATAGTGTTGCTCGCGAATATTCACAATTCGAATTTTATTCGCGAATATCGCATATTCGCGAATTCGCGAATATTCGCGAATATAGCGCTATATATTCGTAATTACGAATATTCGTTTTTGTTTTTTTTTCACAGTCCACATCACAGTGATCATCCCTCTCTGCTTCCAGCTTATGGGGTGTAAGAAGGCTCTAATACTACTGTGTGACACTGGCGTGCGAAGTTTCGCATATGCAAACATTTTCATATGCGAAGTTTCGCATATGCGAACATTTGCAGATGCTTATTTTCGCATATACGAATTTTCGCATATGTTAATTTGTTGTATATGCACATTTTCGCATATGTTAATTTTCGCACACGCGAATATTCGCATATGCGAAAATAAAACGAGAATATTACGAATATGCGAATATTCGCGAATATGACGAATATTCGTCCATATATTCGCGAATATTCGCGAATTCGAATATGGCCTATGCCGCTCAACACTAATAGGGAACTGAAAAATGCCATATCCACTCAGCCCTTAACATTGGCGTTGGTGTTGGTCTTGGCATTTTTCACCTTTTTGGGCTCAGTGGCAATTTTTCAAAAAGGACAGAATGTGGAGACCATGGCGTTTTTTCAGGAAAATTGTGGTGTTTTTCTCCCAAAGAAGTGTATGGGAGTAAAAAAAACACCACAAAAAAGCCATGAGGGTTTTAACATTGGTGTTTTTATGAAACAGTTTTTATTCTTCTTTTTAATTTAGGGATCTAAAAAAGGGATGGACATAACTTTTTTTAATGGAATTTCGTAGGGTACCATTAAAAAAAAAATAAAAAAATAAGGAATAATACAGTAGGGATGCACAAATTTGTAGGGAACAAATTTTATATTTAACCCCTTAAGGACGGAGCGTTTTTCTGTTTTTGCACTTGTTTTTTTCTTCCTTACCTTTTAAAAATCATAACCCTTTCAATTTTACACCTAAAAATCCATATGATGGCTTATTTTTTGCGCCACCAATTCTACTTTGTAATGACATCAGTCATTTTACCCAAAAATCTACAGCGAAACAGAAAAAAAAATCATTGTGCGACAAAATGGAAGAAAAAACACAATTTTGTAATATTTGGGGGCTTCCATTTCTACGCAGTACATTTTTGGGTAAAAATGACACAATATCTTTATTCTGTGGGTCCATACAGTTAAAATGATACCCTACTTATATAGGTTTGATTTTGTTGTACTTCTGAAAAAAAAATCATAACTACATGCAGGAAAATGTATACGTTTAAAATTGTCCTTTTCTAACCCATATAACTTTTTTATTTTTCCACATACGGGCCGGTATGAGGGCTAATTTTTTGCACCGTGATCTGAAGTTTTTAGCGGTACCATTTTGGTTTTGATCAGACTTTTTTATCGCTTTTTAATAATTTTTTTATGGTATGAAAAGTGACCAAAAATACGCTATTTTGGACTTTGGAATTTTTTTGGCGCGTACGCTATTGACCATGTGGTTTCATTAACGATACATTTTTATAGTTCGGACATTTACGCACGCGGCAATATGTTTATTTTCATTTACACAGTTTTTTTTATTGGAAAAGGGGGGTGATTTGGACTTTTATTAGGGAAAGGGTTAAATTACATTTATTAACTTTTTTTTTACACTTTTTTTTGGAGTGTTATGGCTCCCATAGGGGACTATAACACTGCACACACTGATTGCCAGCACTGTTCACTGCAAAGCCATAGCTTTGCATTGATCAGTGTTATCGGCGGTTGATTGCTCAAGCCTGCGTCTCAGGCTTGGTGCTATCAATCGCCGATCGGACGCGCCGGAGCAAGGTGAGTGACACTCCGCTCGCGTCCTAGCTGATCGACACCCCGCATTTTCACTGCGGTGGTCCCGATAAGCCCCACTGAGCAGCCGGGAAGCTTTTACTTTAGTTTTAGATGCGGCATTCAAATTATAACGCTGTGTCTGAAGGGTTAATAGCGCGTGCACTGTGATCACTGCCGTGCGCTATTAGCCCCGGGCCCCGGCTTCAGATACATGCTGGGACTGACCCGATATGACACGGGGGTCACCCAGCGTCATATCGTGGGAGCCTGCCAAGGGCATAAATATACGTACTTGGTCGTTAAGGGGTTAAAGATTAAAGATTGAAGAATTTTCACTGGCGGTGAGTGCTACTGTTTCCTTTCTTTGGAATGATTAATCTCCTGGATACTCCCTGAGAAGCTAAGCCTACTCTCATAATCTAGTGGCTCCTACTCAGCTTTAGCAGGAGTGGTGTTAGTGAGAGTTTCTCTTCCACAAAGAGGCCCAGAGCTGGAGAAATGCATTTTTTCTTTATCCCTGGTTTCTATACTTAACTGGCCTAAATATGTTACATCAGCAGCCACATTTGTTTATGTTATATCTGTCTGTCTATCTATCTATCTATCTCATATCTATTTACCTCTATCTATTCTTTTGCTTGTATCTATCTATCTATCTAGCTTTCTATCTATGTATCCTGCATTCTAATTCTACAACCCCTGGAAAAATTATGAAAACACCTGACTTACAGAATGATCTGTATGGCTGTTATGCCCCCTCCCATAGACTTGCATTGAGGGGGTGGGGCATGACATCATGAGGGGGCAGCGCTAAGACATCACAAGCTCCTGGCGCCAGCTCCAGCGTTCTGAGCAGTTTGTTCCCAACGCTGAGCAGCGGAGTAGCCCTTTAACTTTTTTTAATTTGCTGGCAAAAACACAAATCATGAATTTGACACAAGGTTTATTAGCTGAATATTCTATATATATTTGTCGTCAAACAAATGAAAGTAAATTATATTTGTTAATGGCATATTGTTCTCCAGATCAAGTATAAGAACACATCTTGGAATTTTACAATATTAAAAAATAAATTAATAAAATCAAGTTGTAATTTGCATTTCTCTGTCACGCTGAGTCTGTAGCTTGGCATTTTATTAAATTAATGTGTAAAAGGAAGATACCAAGCGTGGTTTTTGAGACTCACTTTAAACTGAAAATTGCTGAAAATGTGAACAAAAGCAAAAAAAAGCTGAAAAAAAAACAGTGAAAAAGGCTAAAAACAAAGCTAAAAATAAGGCTTAAAAACTGTGTAAATATAGCTTACAGTGGACTATAAAGAAAACTATGGAGTGCAGACCAAATGAAAGTCATACTCAGTGATAAATGACCAATCTGCATTGGCCAAGGAAGGGGTTCTTAAATGCTTGTTTATTTGTTTATCGAATGCAATTCTACTGGACCAGGCGAAATCACTGGATGTCATATATCTGGATTTTTCCAAAGCATTTGATAGGGTGCCACATAAAAGGTTGGTGCATAAAATGAGAATGATTGGGCTGGGGGAAAATGTGTGCAAGTGGGTAAGTAACTGGCTCAGTGATAGGGATGGTTATTATTCTGATTGGGTGACTGTTACTAGTGGGGTACCACAGGGGTCCATCTTGGGTCCTGTCCTATTTAATATATTCATTAATGACCTTGAAGAGGGGTCGAATAGTAAAGTAGCAATCTTTGCAGATGATACTCTGTAGATGAAACTCTGTAAAGCAGTCAACACTATAGAGGACAGTGCACTGTTACAAATGGATCTGGATAGGTTGGAGGGTTGGGCTGGGAAGTGGCAGATGAGGTTCAACACTAGTGTTGAGCGGCATAGGCCATATTCGAATTCGCGAATATATGGATGAATATTCGTCATATATTCGCTAAATTCGCATATTCGTAATATTCGCGTTTTATTTTCGCATATGCACAAATTAGCATATGCGAAAATTTGCATATAAAAAAATTAGTATTAGCAAAAATTCGCATATGCGAAAATTAGCATATGCAAAGTTTCGCATATGCGAAAATTCGCACGCCAGTCTCACACAGTAGTATTAGAGCCTTCTTTACACCACACAAGCTGGAAGCAGAGAGAGGTGATCACTGTGATGTATACTGTGGAGAAAAAAAAAAGAATATTTGTAATTACGAATATATAGTGCTATATTCGCGAATATTTGCGAATTTGCGAATATGCGATATTCGCAAATAAAATTTGCATTGCAAATATTCGCGAGCAACACTATTCAACACTGAAAGATATAGTGGAGCTGGAGAGGGTTCAAAGACAGGCACCAAGGGTAATACAGGGAATGGGAGGACTACAGAACCCAGAAAGATTATCAGAATTAGGGTTATTTAGTTTAGAAAAAAGAAGGCTTAGGGGAGACTGAATAACTATGTATAAATATATCAGGGGACCATACAGAGATCTCTCCCATGATCTATTTATACCCAGGACTGTATCAATAACAAGGGGCATCCTCTACGTCTGAAGGAAATAAAGTTTCTACACCAGCCCAGACGGGGCTTCTTTACTGTAAGAGCAGTGAGACTGGGGAATTCTCTCTCTGAGGAGGTGGTCATGGTTAACTCTGTAAAAGAGTTCAAAAAGGGGTCTGAATGTATTTTTGAAGAATATTAACATTGCTGGTTCTGTAAACAGTGACCCCCCCCCCCGACTTACGATGGCCCTGACATACGATAATTTCAACATGCGATGGCCTCTCAGAGGCCATCACATGTTGAGGGCAGCATCAACATACAATGCTTTTGTATGTTGGGGCCATCACATAAACGGCTATCCGTTTATGCGATGGCCCCGACATACAAAAGCATTGTATGTTGATGCTGCATTCAACTGCCGCTGGATAGCCCTTTATCCTCTTCGGGATTCCCTGCATCGCTGGCGCTCTCCATCGTCATCATCACGTCGCCGCGCACTCTGTCCCATCATCCAATAGGAGCGGCGTGTGTAGTGACGTGATGACGGCGATGTGAGAGCGACAATCCCGGGCAGCAGAGATGTTCCGGAGCGGCGGGGACACCATGGGGACGCGGCGACAGCGATGGACGGCGACATCCAGGGCAGCGGTGACGAGCGGTGATGGGTCTAGAGCGGCGGGGACAGGTGAGTACAACTTCCTATTCTTTACATTGCACGGATCCCTCAACATACGATGGTTTCAACAAACAATGGTTCATTTGGAACGGATTACCATCGTATGTTGAGGGACCACTGTATTAGATTTATAGGGACAGAACGTTCATCCAGTGATTTATTCTGACTGCCATATTTGGAGTTGGGAAGGAATTTTTACCTCTAGTATGAGTTTTTTTTTGCCTTTCTCTGGATCAACTCAGCATACTCATTGTCACGATGCCGGCTGGCGGGTAGTGGATCCTCTGTGCCAGAGAGGGATTGGCGTGGACCGTGCTAGTGGATCGGTTCTAAGTCACTACTGGTTTTCACCAGAGCCCGCCGCAAAGCGGGATGGTCTTGCTGCGGCGGTAGTGACCAGGTCGTATCCACTAGCAACGGCTCAACCTCTCTGGCTGCTGAAGATAGGCGCGGTACAAGGGAGTAGACAGAAGCAAGGTCGGACGTAGCAGAAGGTCGGGGCAGGCAGCAAGGATCGTAGTCAGGGGCAACGGCAGGAGGTCTGGAACACAGGCTAGGAACATACAAGGAACGCTTTCACTGGCACAATGGCAACAAGATCCGGCAGGGAAGTGCAGGGGAAGTGAGGTGATATAGGGAAGTGCACAGGTGAAGACACTAATTGGAATCACTGCGCCAATCAGCGGCGCAGTGGCCCTTTAAATCGCAAAGACCCGGCGCGCGCGCGCCCTAGGGAGCGGGGCCGCGCGCGCCGGGACAGGACCGAGGGAGAGCGAGTCAGGTACGGGAGCCGGGGTGCGCATCGCGAGCGGGCGCTACCCGCATCGCGAATCGCATCCCGGCTGGAAGCAGAATCGCAGCGCCCCGGGTCAGTGGATCTGACCGGAGCGCTGCAGCGGAGAGAGTGTAGCGAGCGCTCCGGGGAGGAGCGGGGACCCGGAGCGCTCGGCGTAACAGTACCCCCCCCCCTTGGGTCTCCCCCTCTTTTTAGGGCCTGAGAACCTGAGGAGCAGACTTTTATCTAGGATGTTGTCCTCAGGTTCCCAGGATCTCTCTTCAGGACCACAACCCTCCCAGTCCACTAGAAAAAAAGTTTTCCCTCTGACCTTTTTAGAGGCTAAGATCTCTTTGACAGAGAAGATGTCCGAGGAGCCGGAAACAGGAGTGGGAGGAACAGATTTGGGAGAAAAACGGTTGAGGATGAGTGGTTTAAGAAGAGAGACGTGAAAGGCATTAGGGATACGAAGAGAAGGAGGAAGAAGAAGTTTGTAAGAGACAGGATTAATTTGACACAAAATTTTGAAAGGACCAAGATAGCGTGGGCCCAACTTGTAGCTAGGGACACGGAAGCGGACATATTTAGCGGAGAGCCATACCTTGTCTCCAGGGGAAAAAACGGGAGGAGCTCTTCTTTTCTTATCCGCGAACCTCTTCATGCGTGATGAAGCCTGTAGGAGAGAATTTTGGGTCTCTCTCCATATAATGGAAAGGTCACGAGAAATTTCATCCACAGCGGGCAGACCAGAGGGCAAGGGGGTAGGGAGGGGGGGAAGAGGGTGACGGCCGTACACCACGAAAAATGGGGATTTGGAGGAAGATTCAGAGACTCTGAAGTTATACGAGAATTCGGCCCATGGAAGGAGATCTGCCCAGTCATCCTGGCGGGAGGAAACAAAATGTCGCAAATAATCACCCAAGACTTGGTTAATTCTTTCTACTTGTCCATTGGACTGGGGATGATATGCAGAAGAAAAATTTAATTTAATCTTGAGTTGTTTACAGAGAGCCCTCCAGAATTTAGACACGAATTGGACGCCTCTATCCGAGACGATCTGCGTAGGCAATCCGTGAAGACGAAAAATGTGTACAAAAAATTGTTTAGCCAACTGAGGCGCTGAAGGAAGACCAGGAAGAGGGATGAAATGTGCCATTTTGGAGAATCGATCAACGACCACCCAAATAACAGTGTTGCCACGGGAAGGGGGTAAATCAGTAATAAAATCCATACCAATCAGAGACCAAGGCTGTTCGGGGACAGGCAGGGGATGAAGAAAACCAGCGGGCTTCTGGCGAGGAGTCTTATCCCGGGCACAGATAGTGCAGGCTCGCACAAAGTCCACAACATCCGTCTCCAGAGTCGGCCACCAATAGAAGCGGGAGATGAGTTGCACAGATTTCTTGATGCCCACATGACCAGCGAGATGGGAGGAGTGACCCCATTTGAGGATTCCGAGGCGTTGGCGTGGAGAAACAAAGGTCTTTCCTGGAGGAGTTTGCCTGATGGAGGCTGGAGAAGTGGAGATCAGGCAGTCAGGTGGAATGATGTGTTGCGGAGAGAGTTCAACTTCTGAGGCATCCGAGGAACGAGAGAGAGCATCGGCCCTAATGTTCTTATCGGCAGGACGAAAGTGAATCTCAAAATTAAATCGGGCAAAGAACAGAGACCACCGGGCCTGGCGAGGATTCAGCCGTTGGGCAGACTGGAGGTAGGAGAGGTTCTTGTGGTCGGTGTAAATAATAACTGGAAATCTTGATCCCTCCAGCAGATGCCTCCATTCCTCAAGTGCTAATTTAATGGCTAGAAGCTCTCGATCCCCGATGGAGTAGTTCCTCTCCGCCGGAGAGAAGGTCCTAGAAAAAAAACCACAAGTGACAGCATGCCCGGAAGAATTTTTTTGTAAAAGAACAGCTCCAGCTCCCACTGAGGAGGCATCAACCTCCAATAGGAAGGGTTTGGAAGGGTCAGGTCTGGAGAGCACGGGAGCCGAAGAAAAGGCAGACTTGAGTCGTTTAAAGGCGTCTTCCGCTTGAGGAGGCCACGACTTGGGATCGGCATTTTTTTTGGTTAAAGCCACGATAGGAGCCACAACGGTAGAAAAATGTGGAATAAATTGCCTGTAATAATTGGCGAACCCCAAAAAGCGTTGGATAGCACGGAGTCCGGAGGGGCGTGGCCAATCTAAGACGGCAGAGAGTTTGTCTGGATCCATTTGTAGTCCCTGGCCAGAGACCAAATATCCTAGAAAAGGAAGAGATTGGCATTCAAACAGACATTTCTCAATTTTGGCATAGAGTTGATTGTCATGAAGTCTCTGAAGAACCATACGGACATGCTGGCGGTGTTCTTCTAGATTGGCAGAGAAAATTAGGATATCGTCCAGATATACAACAACACAGGAGTATAGCAGATCACGAAAAATTTCATTGACAAAGTCTTGGAAGACAGCAGGGGCGTTGCACAGGCCAAAGGGCATGACCAGATACTCAAAGTGTCCATCTCTGGTGTTAAACGCCGTTTTCCACTCATCCCCCTCTCTGATGCGGATGAGGTTATAGGCGCCTCTTAAGTCCAATTTAGTAAAGATGTGGGCACCTTGGAGGCGATCAAAGAGTTCAGAGATGAGGGGTAGGGGGTAGCGGTTCTTAACCGTGATTTTATTAAGACCGCGGTAGTCAATGCAAGGACGTAGGGAGCCATCTTTTTTGGACACAAAGAAAAATCCAGCTCCGGCAGGAGAGGAGGATTTACGGATAAAGCCCTTTTTTAAATTTTCCTGGACATACTCAGACATGGCAAGAGTCTCTGGGGCAGAGAGAGGATAAATTCTGCCCCGGGGTGGAGTAGTACCCGGGAGGAGGTCGATAGGGCAATCATAAGGCCTGTGAGGAGGTAGAGTCTCAGCTTGTTTTTTGCAGAAAACATCCGCGAAGTCCATATAGGCCTTAGGGAGACCGGTTACTGAGGGAACCACAGAGTCACGGCAAGGGTTACTGGGAACCGGTCTTAGACAGTCCTTGGAACAAGAGGGCCCCCAACTCTTGATCTCCCCAGTGGACCAATCCAGGGTTGGGGAATGGAGTTGAAGCCAGGGAAGTCCAAGGAGAATTTCCGAGGTGCAATTGGGGAGGACCAAAAGTTCAATCCTCTCGTGATGAGATCCGATGCTCATTAGAAGGGGCTCCGTGCGGAAGCGTATGGTACAGTCCAATCTTTCATTGTTTACACAATTGATGTAAAGGGGTCTGGCGAGACTGGTCACTGGGATGTTGAACCTGTTGACGAGAGAGGCCAAAATAAAATTTCCTGCAGATCCAGAGTCCAAGAAGGCCACGGTAGAGAAGGAGAAGGCAGAGGCAGACATCCGCAGAGGCACAGTAAGACGTGGAGAAGCAGAGTAGACATCAAGGACTGTCTCACCTTTGTGCGGAGTCAGCGTACGTCTTTCCAGGCGGGGAGGACGGATAGGACAATCCCTCAGGAAGTGTTCGGTACTAGCACAGTACAGGCAGAGGTTCTCCATGCGGCGTCGTGTCCTCTCTTGAGGTGTCAGGCGAGACCGGTCGACCTGCATAGCCTCCACGGCGGGAGGCACAGGAACAGATTGCAGGGGACCAGAGGAGAGAGGAGCCGAGGAGAAGAAACGCCTCGTGCGAACAGAGTCCATATCTTGGCGGAGCTCCTGACGCCTTTCGGAAAAACGCATGTCAATGCGAGTGGCTAGGTGAATAAGTTCATGTAGATTAGCAGGAATTTCTCGTGCGGCCAGAACATCTTTAATGTTGCTGGATAGGCCTTTTTTAAAGGTCGCGCAGAGGGCCTCATTATTCCAGGACAATTCTGAAGCAAGAGTACGGAATTGTACGGCATACTCGCCAACGGAAGAATTACCCTGGACCAGGTTCAACAGGGCAGTCTCAGCAGAAGAGGCTCGGGCAGGTTCCTCAAAGACACTTCGGATTTCCGAGAAGAAGGAGTGTACAGAGGCAGTGACGGGGTCATTGCGGTCCCAGAGCGGTGTGGCCCATGACAGGGCTTTTCCGGACAGAAGGCTGACTACGAAAGCCACCTTAGACCTTTCAGTGGGAAACAGGTCCGACATCATCTCCAGATGCAGGGAACATTGGGAAAGAAAGCCACGGCAAAACTTAGAGTCCCCATCAAATTTATCCGGCAAGGATAGGCGTAGCCCAGGAGCGGCCACTCGCTGCGGAGGAGGTGCAGGAGCTGGCGGAGGAGATGACTGCTGAAGCTGTGGTAGTAACTGTTGTAGCATAACGGTCAGTTGAGACAGCTGTTGGCCTTGTTGCGCTATCTGTTGTGACTGCTGGGCGACCACCGTGGTGAGGTCAGCGACAACTGGCAGAGGATCTACTGTCATGATGCCGGCTGGCGGGTAGTGGATCCTCTGTGCCAGAGAGGGATTGGCGTGGACCGTGCTAGTGGATCGGTTCTAAGTCACTACTGGTTTTCACCAGAGCCCGCCGCAAAGCGGGATGGTCTTGCTGCGGCGGTAGTGACCAGGTCGTATCCACTAGCAACGGCTCAACCTCTCTGGCTGCTGAAGATAGGCGCGGTACAAGGGAGTAGACAGAAGCAAGGTCGGACGTAGCAGAAGGTCGGGGCAGGCAGCAAGGATCGTAGTCAGGGGCAACGGCAGGAGGTCTGGAACACAGGCTAGGAACATACAAGGAACGCTTTCACTGGCACAATGGCAACAAGATCCGGCAGGGAAGTGCAGGGGAAGTGAGGTGATATAGGGAAGTGCACAGGTGAAGACACTAATTGGAATCACTGCGCCAATCAGCGGCGCAGTGGCCCTTTAAATCGCAAAGACCCGGCGCGCGCGCGCCCTAGGGAGCGGGGCCGCGCGCGCCGGGACAGGACCGAGGGAGAGCGAGTCAGGTACGGGAGCCGGGGTGCGCATCGCGAGCGGGCGCTACCCGAATCACGAATCGCATCCCGGCTGGAAGCAGAATCGCAGCGCCCCGGGTCAATGGATCTGACCGGAGCGCTGCAGCGGAGAGAGTGTAGCGAGCGCTCCGGGGAGGAGCGGGGACCCGGAGCGCTCGGCGTAACACTCATTAGGGATATAGGATGAACTTGATGGACTCTGGTCTTTTTTCAACCTTATGAACTATGTTACTATGTTACTAATCCTGTGATTTTTAAGCATAATAATGCATCTTCTCACAGGGGGATTTTCTGGCTCATTAAATAAAATTAAGGACATGCAGGCAATATAAGAAAAAACTAAAATCTCTCCCCTTTACCTGCTCTTGATCAAGCGCAAACATTTTGGACTGCCCAGTGGAATTTCCTCTAGATGAATTTTCCATACATTCAATACAAACTGCTGCAGCCTATTACTGGTTTTAGGTCATGTGCACTTGCCATTGATTGACTGCAGCGTTCCATGCTGTGTGTATGGGGAGGTCCAGAAGGTGGGGGGGGGGGGATTACCAATCTGTAGATAGTTTTGGGGTTCTCTCCCTTCTGGAAGGGATTCTGGCTTGGCTTCTTTGATGGAGATACTGTACTTTGCATATCCCTTAGGCTTTATCTTAAAAACACTTATCTGTCAACTACTTTTTGAGAATGATGGATCCATCTTAGTATAGAATATTGTTAACATTAGTGAAGTATATGCCTTTTCTAGGGCAGTGGTCTAAACTGTGGCCCTCTGGATGACGCAAGGGTCACAGTTTGGAGACTGCTGCATTCAGGTCACCAAAAAGGTCAGAGGAGGAGCAACAAAGTGTCTATTTAATATAGAAAAATATGAGCCAATAGGATCATTTACTTTTTTTGTTTTTTGTTTGAGGTATGTTCCATAAAGCCAGAATGCTTCGCTATTAAAGACCCTAGACATATCCTCCCCTATCCAATCTCCAGCCTGGCAGCCTAGTAATCTGCATGTATGGAGAAAATTCCGTTCCAGATTACGAGCGACCACAGTCATCACGCCCCCACCATATATCTCCGAAGACCACAACCGCCCGCAGCCTAGCAAAGTCGGCTTTCTGAATATAAATGTTCAAAACGTCAGGTTGGCCGACTGGGGATTGCGGGGTCCCAGCGATCAGACATCTTATCCCCTATCATTTGGATAGGGAATAAGATGTCTTGGGGCGGAGTACCCCTTTAAGCATTGTTTGGAGTCATATCTAAATCCTGATTTTCTTCAAAGTTAAAAATAGCTGAGTCAACATTCTTAAAGGGGTACTCCACCCCTAGACATCTTATCCCCTATCCAAAGGATAGGGGATAAGATGTCAGATCGCCGCGGTGCCGCTGCTGGGGAGCCCGAAGATCCCCGCTGCGGCACTGCGCTATCATTACAGCACAGAGCGAGTTCGCTCTGCACGTAATGACGCGCAATACAGGGGCCGGAGCATCGTTACATCACGGCTCCGCCCCTCGTGACGTCACAGCCCGCCCCTTTCAATACAAGTCTATGGGAGGGGGCGCAGCGGTCGTCACGCCCCCTGCCATAGACTTGCATTAAGGGGACGGGCCGTAATGTCACGAGGGGCGGAGCCATGACGTCACGCGCTCCGTCCCCTGTATCGGCCGTCATTACACACAGAGCGAACTCGCTCTGTGCTGTAATGATAGCGCAGTGTCGCAGCGGGGATCCCGGGGCTCCCCAGCAGCGGCACCGCGGCGATCTGACATCTTATCCCCTATCCTTTGGATAGGGGATAAGCTGTCTAGGGGTGGAGTACCCCTTTAATGAATGGATATTTCATAGTAATGTGGTGGTGTTCTTATAGAAAATAAAAACATATTACCCTAAAATAATTAGGATTCTATGTTGTCTGTTATGTTTATGTTCTGATCTAGTGTCATCATTCTGCATAAGAATAAGATAGGGTTTTTATTTCCTCTAGACTTTTCACTTTTTTCAGATTTATGATTATATAAAAACACCTTTGCTTGCATCAGTATCATGCGGATTTCCTCCCTTGTGTCTAAGTTCCTGGAGATTACTTTTCCCATTAGTAATCGTAATTGGAACACAGCTGAAACATTAGCAATAATTTAGGCAAATTTGCTGGAGTACTTTTATAGAACTGTTATTTCTGTGATAACATCACAGTTTTTCACTGTAATGATTATTAAGTGAAATCATCTGTAAAACTGAACTGATGCATTTCTATGCTTTCTTCTGCAGTTGTCCTTGCACAGTCCAAATGTAGTCAATGTATGAGAGAAAAATAAATGAATCCAAAGTATGGGCTGAGATAACTGAGATAACCTGAGAGGCAGTGAACTTTAAAATCAGCAACAACAACAAAAACACAGTTAACCCATGATAACCATTAGAGTGTATGTACGTGGCTAATGAATGCTCTACGAGCACATTTTGGTAGACAGGGCCTGTAGAGAGTCTGTACAGCTTTTTTAATGTAAAAAACAAAAAAAAAATACATTTTTAAATAAAAAAAACATGCCACAATCTTTTAGGCATACTGATGTATGCCTATGGTATTGTGGTGACCCAGTACAGGATGTTGTCCTGTCAGGTAATCGTTCCAGTGTCACTATTCTGGGCCCACTTCTCCAGGGAATTTTGGGTAATATTGCGTTATGTTGCATAGTAAATACACAGATAGGTGTAGAAAGCAAGATACTCCTCAATAAACAGGAGGAGGGTATTGAGGGGGGGGGGGGGTCAGAGTGAGTGGGTTAGCATAGAAAAAGTATCTTTAGTATTGATGACCTGGCTGGCCCATGGCTTGTGTGCAAGGAATAGGTCAATAGGAAGTGGGTAGATGACATTTGGATGGACTACTGCTCCATTATCCTCCTTGTGGGGAGCTTAGGTGGGGGGGGGGGGGCAACTCTTAAGAGGAATAGGAACACTGATAAGCACATCAAGAAGGGCAGCAGGAAGGACCTGAGGAGATCTGCACAGGATGAAGTGCGCTGTAATCCTGCATCTTGTGTTCTGATTGTCGTGGGATCCGGGTCAAAGTTTCTGTGAGGGGAGGCCGCAGATGTCTGGTGAGAATCAATGCTCCGTGGGTGAGGAGGATGAGTAAGTGAGTAACGGGAAGTAGTCCATTGGTCCCAAGTGGCAGCAAACTTATCATAAGTCCCATTGGCCCAGCAGGTAAACTCCTCTAATCTGCAAATCTGGTTGATTTTATCTATCCATTGTTGGATGAAGAGGACAGTGGTATTGAGCCATAGGAGAGGAATAACCAGCTTGTCAACTATGATCATATGGGTTGGTAAAGAGCATTTAGACAGGCGTAGTAGGGGCATTGGGAGTGCCAACGCCACCAGAGGTAGATTCAGTGTGATATCGGAGGAGCTTATCTGAATGATTATATCCTCACCTTCTTTCCAGAAAGGTTTAATCAGCCAACAATCCCACCATTTGTGTGACAAAGTACTTGTCTCCTCCTGAGAGCACCAACACAGCTTCGAGTCAGAAAGTCCTATGTAGTGTAACCGTTCAGGCGTGTTGTACCAATGGGAGAGGAGTTCAAAATGATTTTCTTAAGCAAAGTTCTTGTTCCCAAGAAGAGAGATACAGTGGTTGAAGCGGTGAGATGAGTGCGAGAGAAGTGCAACATGTAAGAGAGTGACGTACCTTGGAGGTAATCAGGTGGGATCTTCATTATGAAGGATTTGGACAGAGGGGTAGAGAATGTGCTCCTAATCATATGTAGCTGGAGGAAGTTTAAATGATGTGGGCTTACCAGTGATTGAATATGGGCATCAGTGGGTGCAAGCCTTGGGGAAGGAGATCTCAAAGGTTGTGTTTGGAAAAGAGGAGCCAAGTGGTGTCCACAGCTTTTAGGTATGTGAGGAGGATAGTAGGTATTAGGTGAGCTGGTAGAAGGAGGGAGAGCGGACATTAAGTAGATGGTTCATGCAGAGTCGCCCAAACTCTGAGTATCTCTTTTAAAAGAGGGTTAGAGGCACAGTGAAGAGCGAAGGGAGAGGGAAGCCATAAGTGTTACTTTATATTTAAGGGAAGTCATACAGAGTAAACCATGTGATCATGATGCCCCCAATGGGATGTCCCCTAGCCTAATCCTTAAGTAGTGTAGTGGGGGGAGGAGTTGTTCAATTTGCAGTTCAGTAATTGAGAAGTAGAGTGCGTGTTAGGAGTTGGAGTTAAGCTGAGGTACAGTGTGGAGAGGAGCGAGAAGAAGTCTGTGGTGATTTGAAGGAATCCCCGGAAGAACTACAAGCCTTTGTCTACAGCCACGCCATTTGCAAACCATTGCACAGTTACAGTTCCAAGCCTGGTGATAAGCTAGAAGCTCCAGGGGAATATAAAGTAGTCAGTCTAAAGTCAGCGTGGGATAATATCAGTCAAAAATCTAAAGCCTGCAATTTAAAATATGAAGTCCATAGCTGCCATCATCCAGTAAAGTGAAAGCTACTACAAGTCCCAGCAAGGAAACAGGCTCCACAGGGTTACTCTGCACTTCCCCTGCTCTGATCTGTACTGTAAAGGATATTACCATCATACCTGCCTTAGTAAAAGATAGTTTTCCGTAACCCTGCATTTATGGTCATTATTGTCCTCAGCACTTGGCCCAGGAGAACTTTCTAAACCTTGGAGCAGTGTGTGACACTTTATGCCCCATTTCTGTTATTTGGGACTGATTATTGAAAAGTGTGTTTCCAGTAGGCGCAAATATTTAAATATTTTCAACATAAAGAACCTGTATGGCAGTGCATTAAAGCTGTACAAACTCTTACAGGCCCTGTGCACTAAAATTTGCTGTGTATATGAACCGTATTAGGCTCGGTTCACACTGCATTTTAGCTGTCTGCCACAAATATCCATAGGCATTCCATCATGAATGGGTACGTCATGTACTGTGGTGGACAGCAGCAGATGTCCTTAATTTCAATGGCCTAAACAGAGATACCTAGTGACTCAGTTCTGGCCAATTTCTGCTGATATAGGCTATTATAACTAGACTGAATAGCGCAGCAAACCATGCTATTGATTGTTATACAAATAGTGTAACTTAGTGTTACTAGCAGAAAAAGTTCCTAATAGAATCACTAGGTGACTCTGTTCAAGCTATTGAAATGAATGGCACCTGCTGCTGTCCGCTGTCACATAATATATCAGTTCAAGTGTTCAAGTATTGAATACATTGTACAAGATGCACACTGGACTGCATTTTCCAACATGGAGGCCATACTAGATTTGGGGATTGCAAACATTAGCAGTAAAAAAAAATGAAATATTTCAATTAAACTCCCTGCATTTAAAGTCCCTTAATTTTAGGTCCCTCTCACTTACACTCATTTGTATACTTCACACTCTTGTATACAGACACACAATCACTAGCTCATACAATCACTTAGTATCCTTTCTTTTATAGTTATCAGACACCACCTCTCTCTTCCACTGCCTAGAAGTGGATGCAAAGGATAGCTGGCTGCAACAGCTGCAATTTATCAGCTGCTAATTAATTAACTACTCCACCCACTCTCCACCTGTATTCCTCCCAGACAGAGGAAGAGAAAAAAAAACATGTAAACCATCCTGCCTGATATTCATGGCTCCTGTGGCATCTTTTGTCTTCTATGGCTGCTTAATATTCTTTGCCATCCTTCCCTCCCCTTGCCTACATCTCCCAGCATACATTGCAGTTCTGCTCTGCCAGCCTCCACCCTCCTGCACAGAGAAAGATTCAGTGTCTGATTGGCTGAGGTTGCACACACCTCACACTTGTCAGCAGTAATGGGAGAATGACTCATCAGTGCAGGACAGAAACCACGTGGGCTGTGTCTCTCAGGAGGGCAGGAGCTGCTTTCAGACAGGAATTTGGACAGAGAGACAGAGTGGATGGATGTCACTCCCTCCCTTCATGCATGTAAGTGACAACCAAAGAGAGAAAACTGCTCTAAATAGGTTGATCAGAGGGAAAGGATGGGCTCTGGGTTTAGTTCCCTGGATTACCACTTTGATGGATGTTGCTTTATTACAGGGCATTGTCAAATGTTTATTTTCTTTAAAAAAAATTAAAAATAAAAGTCTGTCGGGAATAAGAACAAACAAACAAACAAAAAGAAATACACATCTACCTAATTTCCCCCAGCAAGTTATTCATGAACAGCAGGGGCGTACCTAAAGCATTTGGCACCCGGGGCGGACCCTTTGGCACCCCCTTACCCTTCCCACCCTTTAAATACACCCCACCCCCCCTTAAGTACACCCCCCACTCTTCCCCCCCTTTAATTATACCCCCTCTCCCCCCCCCCCCTTAATTACACCCCCTCCCTCTCCCCAGGGGCAGACTGACAACACTCAGGGCCCTCGGACCAAAAAAAAGCAAGGGACCTTGGTAGGCTCTGCAGCTCGTCAATCTTCTGCCACACTCCTATTCCAACCAAATCCCACACACAATAAACAAAAATTTATATATGTAAGAAACACTTCAATGTAGGTAAATTTTCATGGCCAATAATACTGGTATACAAGGAACTAAATATATACCACCACTCAATAACTGAATAACACAGCCATACTGTACTGAATAAAACCACCATACACAGACCACTATACTATAAAGGATCTGTATACAATATAATTGATTGTATACAGGACCATATGACGGTAGATATCAGCTATACACAGGATGCGTATATCATATAAGCGATTACAGTTACATTTTGGGACTCACAATTATGTCTTTTCTGATCAGCGGTGTCACGGATCGGCAGGCTGGAGGTGGATCCTCTGTGTCAGAGAGGGTTTGGCGTGGACCGTGTCGGTGGACCGGTTCTAAGTAGCTACTGGTTTTCATCAGAGCCCGCCGCAAAGCGGGATGGTCTTGCAGCGGCGGTAGCAACCAGGTCGTATCCACCGGCAACAGCTCAACCTCTCTGACTGCTGAGATAGGCGCGGTACAAGGGATAAGGCAAGAGCAAGGTCGGACGTAGCAGAAGGTCAGGGCAGGCAGCAAGGATCGTAGTCAGGGGCAACAGCAGGAGGTCTGGAACACAGGCTAGGAACACACAAGGGAACGCTTTCACTGGCACAATGGCAACAAGATCCGGCAAGGGAGTGCAGGGGAAGTGAGGTATAAGTAGGGAGTGCACAGGTGCAAGCTAATTAAGCTAATTGGGCCAGGCACCAATCATTGGTGCACTGGCCCTTTAAGTCTCAGAGAGCTGGTGCGCGCGCTCACCTAGAGAGCGGAGCCGCGCGCGCCAGCACATGACAGCAGGGGACCGGGACGGGTAAGTGACTTGGGATGCGATTCGCGAGCGGGCGCGTCCCGCTGTGCGAATCGCATCCCCGACGGCCATGTCAGTGCAGCGCTCCCGGTCAGCGGGACTGACCGGGGCGCTGCAGGGAGAGAGACGCCGTGAGCGCTCCGGGGAGGAGCGGGGACCCGGAGCGCTCGGCGTAACAGTACCCCCCCCCTTGGGTCTCCCCCTCTTTTTGGGACCTGAAAATTCTTTAATCCGGAAGACGTCTGAGGACCCGGAGACCGGAGTGGCTTCCTCTAGGTATTTAACTTCAAAGGGTCCAAGGTAACGTGGTCCCAGATAAAAACTGGGGACACGGAAGCGGATATACTTGACGGAGAGCCACGCAAAAACAGGAGGAGCTCTTCTCTTTTTTCCGGCAAGCTTCTTCACCCGGGATGAGGCTAGTATGAGGAATTTTAGAGTCTTTTTCCAGACGGTGGCGAAGCCCCGGGAAACCTCATCAACAGCGGGCACACAAGAAGGCGTGGGGGTGGGGAGGGAGGGAAGAGGGTCAAGCTTGGCACGGGGCAGAGTGTTAACAGGACGGGGGCTGTGAGGAGGAGACACAGCATAGTCCAGATAGGCCTTGGGGAGACCAGGTAAAGGGGGAGACACAGAGGTTTGACTGACGGGACTGGGAGCAGACGTGAGGCATTTTCTGTGGCAAGAAGCACCCCAGCTCTTGATCTCCCCGGTGGTCCAGACAAGGGTAGAGGAGTGGCATTGGAGCCATGGCAGACCGAGGAGGACTTCAGAGGAGCATTTGGGCAAAACAAAAAGTTCAATTTTTTCGAGATGAAGTTCCATGCTCAAGAGCAGGGGTTCTGTGCGGTAACGCACAGTGCAGTATAGAAGTAAATCTTCTTTCTTTCTGCGGCGAGTCCTCTCTTCAGGGGTCAGGCGAGACCGATCCACTTGCATAGCCTCCTCGGCGGGAGGCACAGGGGTGGATTGCAAAGGATATTGTGAGAGAGGTGCTCCGAGCGGTGTGGCACATGGCAGGGCCTTCCCAGGTAGGAGACCACGGCAGAGTCTAGAGTCCCCATCAAATTTGTCCGGCAGGGTCAAGCAGGGGTTGGGAGCGGCCGGTCGCTGCGGAGGAGTTGCAGGAGCCGGCGGAGGAGATGGTTGTTGCTGTTGCAGCTGCTGTGTCTGTGACTGAAGTAGCTGTATCTGCGGCAGCAGCTGCTGTATCTGTGACTGAAGTTGCTGTGTCACGGTGGTCAAGTATGACAGCTGGTGATTTCGTTGGGTGATCATTAGGGATTGCTGGGCAATCACAGTGGAAATGTCGGCAAGACTTGACAGCGGCACCTCAGCGGAATCCATGGCCGGATCTACTGTCACGGATCGGCAGGCTGGAGGTGAATCCTCTGTGTCAGAGAGGGTTTGGCGTGGACCGTGTCGGTGGACCGGTTCTAAGTAGCTACTGGTTTTCACCAGAGCCCGCCGCAAAGCGGGATGGTCTTGCAGCGGCGGTAGCAACCAGGTCGTATCCACCGGCAACGGCTCAACCTCTCTGACTGCTGAGATAGGCATGGTACAAGGGATAAGGCAAGAGCAAGGTCGGACGTAGCAGAAGGTCAGGGCAGGCAGCAAGGATCGTAGTCAGGGGCAACGGCAGGAGGTCTGGAACACAGGCTAGGAACACACAAGGGAACGCTTTCACTGGCACAATGGCAACAAGATCCGGCAAGGGAGTGCAGGGGAAGTGAGGTATAAGTAGGGAGTGCACAGGTGCAAGCTAATTAAGCTAATTGGGCCAGGCACCAATCATTGGTGCACTGGCCCTTTAAGTCTCAGAGAGCTGGCGCGCGCGCGCCCTAGAGAGCGGAGCCGCGCGCGCCAGCACATGACAGCAGGGGACCGGGACGGGTAAGTGACTTGGGATGCGATTCGCGAGCGGGCGCGTCCCGCTGTGCGAATCGCATCCCCGACGGCCATGTCAGTGCAGCGCTCCCGGTCAGCGGGACTGACCGGGGCGCTGCAGGGAGAGAGACGCCGTGAGCGCTCCGGGGAGGAGCGGGGACCCGGAGCGCTCGGCGTAACAAGCGGCATCCTCTTTCCTTTTCTTCTCCGTCAGGATAAGACCGCCATGTGGATCTCTTAGTATCTGCAGGAAAAACATGTCAGACTCCCCCCACCCCCACCCACTTTCCCCATACATATAGGCAAAATTACACCCCCCTCCTCCTTTCCCCATAGGTATAGACAGAGTTCCCCTCCCCCTCTTCCCCATTGGTATAGGCAGAGTTACCACCCCATCTTCCCCATTGGCTTCCCCCCTTTCCCCATAGGTATAGGCAGAGTTACCGCCCCCCCCTCTTTCCCATAGGTATAAGCAGGTACACCATCCCCTCTTTCCCACAGGTATATGCAGTGTTACCCCCCCTTTCCCATAGGTATATGCAGTTACACCCCCCCTCTTTCTCATAGGTATATGCAGTTACCCCCCTCTTTCCCATAGGTATATGCAGTTACATTCCCCCTCTTTCCTATAGGTATTTGCACAGTTACACCCCCCCCTCTTCCCCATAAGTATATGCAGAGTTACACCCCCCCTCTTCCCCATAGGTATATGCAGAGTAACCCCCCCTCTTCCCCATAGGTATATGCAGAGTAACCCCCCCCCCTCTTCCCCATAGGCATATGCAGAGTAACCCCCCCTCTTCCCCACAGGTATATGCAGAGTAACCCCCCCTCTTCCCCATAGGTATATGCAGAGTATACCCCCTCTTCCCCATAGGTATATGCAGAGTAACCCCCCCCCCCTCTTCCCCATAGGTATATGCAGAGTAACACCCCCCTCTTCCCCATAGGTATATGCAGAGTAACCCCCCCAGGTATATGCAGAGTAACCCCCCCTCTTCCACATAGGTATATGCAGAGTAACCCCCCCCCCCTTTCCCCATAGGTATAGGCAGAGTTACCCTTCCTCTTTCCCATAGGTATAAGCAGGTACACCATCCCCTCTTTCCCATAGGTATATGCAGTGTTACCCCCCCCTTTCCCATAGGTATATGCAGTTACACTCCCTCTTTCTCATAGGTATATGCAGTTACCCCCCTCTTTCCCATAGGTATATGCAGTTACATCCCCCCTCTTTCCTATAGGTATTTGCAGAGTTACACCCCCCCTCTTCCCCATAGTTATATGCAGAGTTACACCCTCCCTCTTCCCCATAGGTATATGCAGAGTAACCCCCCTCCCCCTCTTTCCCATAGGTATATGTAGTTACACCCCCCTCTTTCCCATAGGCATATGCAGTTACCCCCCCTCTTTCCCATAGGTATATGCAGTTACTCCCCTCTTTCCCATAGGTATATGCAGTTACTCCCCTCTTTCCCATAGGTATATGCAGTTACATCCCCCCCTCTTTCCCATAGGTATATGCAGAGTTACACCCCCCTCTTCCCCATAGGTATATGCAGAGTAACCCCCCTCTTCCCCATAGGTATATGCAGAGTAACCCCCCCTCTTCCCCATAGGTATATGCAGAGTAACCCCCCCCTTTTCCCCATAGGTATATGCAGAGTAACTCCCCCATCTCTTCCCCATAGGCATATGCAGAGTAACTCCCCTCTTCCCCATAGGTATATGCAGAGTAACCCCCCCCCTCTTCCCCATAATACCTATGCAGAGTAACCCCCCCCCCCCAGGTATATGCAGAGTAACACCCCCCCCCCTTTTCCTCATAGGTATATGCAGAGTAACCCCCCCCCCAGGTATATGCAGAGTAACCCCCCCCCCCCTCTTCCCCATAGGTATATGCAGAGTAACCCCCCCTCCCCCCATAGGTATATACAGAGTTGAGGGGAAAAAATAAGGATGCCCACCTGGTATCCCGCGCAGCGTTCTCCTCAGCAGCAGGGGCCCGCGTCTTCTCACCTCCACAGTACAGGCACCGGATGAGTGATGTCACCGGCGCCTGTACTGTGTGCTGCATGGGGGCGGAGGTCACGTCTCCTCTGTGTAAGCTGCAGATGCGGCTCACACAGAGGGGACACTTTCTCCTATATGTGCGTGTATCGCGCATACAGGCGAAGACAGCGCTGTCTGCTGGGGATCTGGGACGAGTGTCCCGGACCTCAGTAGTGTCGGCGGCTGGTCAGTCCGCCCCTGGCACCCCCTTGTGAGTGGCAGCCGCCCCCCCTTGGTGCACCACTGATGTACAGCCACTTATTTACATAAAGCTACATCATGTAAGACTCTATTGTAGGACAAGAACATGAATACATTTCAGTGCACTGCATAGAATACAGGCGTTGAACAAGCTTCCTGGATATTGGAACGCAGCAGCCTATGTCACTGTATAGATATACAGTACATCACCAAAAACCTTAAACTGTACACTGTAGAAAAATAAATAAACACAAAGGAAACCAGACTCTTCTATGGGGAACAATGGAGTTTTCTACAAAATCCTATTTACAGGGCACCCATTTGGTACATGTTGGGTTAATGGGGGTATATATATATATATATATATATATATATATATATATATATATATATATAAAGTAGATAACTAATCTAGATAAAGCAAGTCCTTATATACTGTATAAAAGTAAGAAAGATCTGCTGGGAGCTGTAAATCACTGTCTATGTAGAGGACAGGAGCTTCTCCAGGGTCCTGTAAAGTACACGTAATGTCCTAAAAAAGTAAAATTTAGCTGCCTCACCTCGTGTCCAAAGGAGCGGCTAACTGTGGCACAGGTAGAGTAGTAAAGACATGTTATACCTCCCTGTACTGTAGGGAGGCGCTACCAGACAGGAATTCTGTGCATATTATTCATTAATGCAGGGGTTTTACCAGTGAATTTCTATTCTAATTGGTCAATTCTTCCGGCCATTGATGTTTTGCAGATCTGGACTGTCCATAGCATTGTATTTTGAGTCTGGTTTCAAGTTACCATGGTCCAGAAAAGACCATTGTATGTTGAAACTATTATATATATATATATATATATATATATATATATATATATACTGTATATATATATATATATATATATATATATATACACACATACACTGGGAGTATGTGTTCACAGCTTGCCTAATGCACATATCAAAAGTATATGTAAACTCAGTGTAAGACAGTTACAGTATTTTACAAAGAGAAATATCTTTGAGTTTTTAAGATTCTGAACTGTAACCTATTCAAACTGGTTTGTAATAATTCTCAAATAGCCATTTCCAGTTGTGTTTTATATTGTAAAATATAAGTGACATATTGGTAGAATGTTTTTATGGTGGTTTTATTACTATATGTGTGCTCTTGGTAAAGAAGCCAATCACACGATATATGGCATTAGCATTTCCTGTTACATGGAGGTTGACAAAATGCTTTACAGGCTGCATGCTCAATCATTTGTTAAGGGCTCTTTGAATATGCAGTTTATGACCTTTGAATAATTAAAAACAAGGATTGAATACATAACTGTCAATACACAATGAATGAGGCATCAAAACACATAAATAGTCCAGTGCCAGGCCATTACAACAAACCGTCTTCAGCAATACAAAGCATGCTTAGAAGTACTGGGAATATTTTTTCGTGTGATTACCATTTCAGTGTTAAGAAAAAGAAAAAAAAAACACAATTACAAGATTGCTTATGCTTTAAAAATATTATTTTACTGAATACAATGCAACTAAATAGACCAGATGGGATTAAACAGCAAATATGTTGGTCAGAAATGATAGTAATAGGATTTCTCAATTGTCTGGCAGATAGTGATCTTCAATATACAGGTCACTGGTCTACTCCAGGGTCATCTTGCTAACAGCCTCTTCATGTATCTATAAGCCAGCCATATTGCCACCAGCAGTTGCGCATCATAAAGGGGTACTCTGGTGAAATTTTTTTTTTTTAATCAACTGGTGCCAGAAAGTTAAACAGATTTGTAAATGACTTCTTTTTCTTGTCTACAGTGCTCTCTGTTGACACCTCTGTCCGTGTCAGGAACTGTCCAGAGCAGCAAAGGTTTGCAATGAGGATTTTCTCCAACTCTGGACAGTTCCTGATACAGGCATCAGGTGTCAGCAAAGAACACTGTGGACAAGACAAAAAAGAAATTAAAAAAGAAAATACTTTCCTCTGTAGCATACAGCTGCTAAAAAGTACTGGAAGGGTAAAGATTTTTTTAATAGAAGTCATTCATAAATCTGTTTAACTTTCTGGCACCAGTTGATTTAAAAAATGTTTTCCACCGGAGTACCCCTTTAACATTTTTTTATGATCTAATATTACTGTTTATATAAGGTGCTAGTAAATGATTAATATATACTGATGCTTTTCGAGAGTGGCTGTGTAGTAGTGCTGCCATCTGAAATAGTACAGTACTATTTACTATTCCAATAATTATCATGGATGAAGTACTAGGACTAGGGGAGTTGTGTGCCTCCAAACTGGTGTAGAGTCTTAAAAGCCATGCAATTCTTTATGGGAAACAAATATGCAAAGTAGCTCATTTCCAGAAGGAAAATAACTTTCTCTACAGTGTAAACACCCTAACAATCTGTAATGCCACTGATTGGCTGGAACCGGCGTACTGGCTTTTACCTGCAACTGGGGACATTTTCTGCGCCATGTCTCTGCTGTGCACCCTGGTCTTTCTCCTTTGGATTCTCTCTTGCTGCTTCTGCCAGAGCTTCAGTTTCCACTCTGGCCTCTAAAGGCCATGTGCAAACACTGGCTGAGACTTATAGGGCCTTTGTGCGCTTCCTATTGGATCCCCATCCAATCCCTGCCAGACACCAACTTTAAGAGAGCACAATATATTATAGGTTTACTACAGCAAAGGTTCCAGCTTTTTTTGTTCCTGTGTACCAGTTTCCTGACTTGTTCTTGATGCTGTCTCTAGCCTCATCCCTCTGTATCTGCCTGCCTTCCCTGGAAAAGCTTTGGATCCCTGACCACGCCTCTACCTTCTAGCAGCTCTATTGATCTAGCTGCACCTGTGCTATACAGCTGTGCTAAAACACTGGGACCACTCTTGTGGCAGCGACCTGGTGTTTCGTTGCGGTTAAGACCAGCTTCTGCATCCTGGAGCAGGACAGAGGGTGAAAACCAGGGGAACACTTAGATTCCGCTCCCAAGTTTGGTCCAAAGCCAAAGCGGTAAGTTGCACAGCGGGTCCACATTCGCTGTGGCGTTACACAATCAATGTCTAACCCTTAAAGTGCCTTAAAACATGACTATGGATCATATGCCAGAATCTTCACAAAAAGGTGGAGTTACCCGCCTTTGCTGAAAGAGCTAAGCACATTACCATTAATGTAGCATTATCTGGAAAATGCTGTTTTGTTTTGGGTAAACAGTTCATGCAAAGCATGCCCTTTAGCTTGAAAAAGGTACAACGTTGAGCAACTAAACTAATAAAGTGCATGGAGGATCATAGCTTTAAGGAAAGATTAATTAATTAACAAATTAATTTAGTCTTGAGAAGAGACGTTTAGGGGGACAGGATCAACTCCCATTATCGGAAGAAAAAAAGGCTTAATCTCCAGGGGCGACAAGACTTCTTTACCAAAAGAACTGTGAATCTGTGGAACAGTCTACCTCAGGAACTGGTCACAGCAGAATAACTTTTTCAACAAACACTTGGATAATTTCTTAAAATAACATTAATAACATAAATTCTTGTTTTGAATATTGATTCAGACTCATTTCTAGGATTGATACTTTGCATCAATATTGGAAAATAAACTACTATGCCGTATATACTTGAGTATTAGACAGCCCGAACATAAGCTGAGGCCCCTACTTTCACCCCCAAAACCTGGGAAAACTTATTGACTCAAGTATAAGCCTAGGGGGGAAAATACATCATCCCCCCGTTATAATCCAGACCCCCCTGTCATCATTCAGACCCCCGTCATCATCACCCTCTGTCAAACCCCCCCTGTCATCATCACCCCCAGTCTATATCCCCCCTGCCATCATCCAGACCGCCCCCTCCGTCATCATATAGGCCCCCCTCATTGTCTACTCACCTCCCCAGTTCTCTCGGTCCTGCTGCTTAGCAGCTGCAGGGACTTTCCGCATTCCGTTGGAGAGGGTGAGCCGGTCTGGGCCGTCCATCTTCACCAGGAGGCCCTTTTCTCCGCTCCGGGCCGACCCCAGACAAGTGACGCTGCATTGATGCCGCCGCGCTGGGACGTCCATGCACAGGGATGCCCCTGACGTCACGGACGTCTGCTGTGCACAGACGTCCTTGTGCTGTGGCATCAATGCAGCATCACTAGTCTGATAGTCCCTGCAGCGAAGATGGATGGCCTGGCCAACCCCACCTCACCCCCAACAGTATTTTTTTTTCACTCGAGTATAAGCCGAGGGGTGCATTTTCAGCACGAAAAATTGTGCTGAAAAACTCGGCTTACACTCGAGTATATATACGGTAGTTTTCCATACACTTTCCCTTTATCCCCATTTTGTTCCCATCCTATTGTACGTGTAAACTAGATGGATTTGTGTATTTTTTCAACTGCATGTAACTATTCAACAGTCTCCGATTGTGGAATGGTTTAACTGTGGTTTTTCTTATATTTATAGCCATTGTGTGAGATAAAAAAAATATATATATCTACTTACCGCCACAGTGCCTCTACCAGCTTTGTCTTCCTGAAGCTGCAGCGTGACTGTCATCTACAGAAACACCGGGGCCCAATATGTCATACTGCAGCTCAAAGAATCGCTATGTCTCGCCTTGGCCAGTCATTCGCTGAGCTGCAATATAATACATTGGGCCTGGGTGCTTCTGTAGATGACAATCACGCTACAGCTTCAGGAAGACGATTGCTGCAAGAAACCAGAGGAGGACACCAGAGGCATTGGTGGAGTGTTGGAGGTAAGTAGATGTTTTATTTTTTTTTCATATCATACACAATGGGCAAAGAAAACAACAACCTCCCAGAGTTCTCCATTTGAAGTAAATACAATTCTATATCTTTCCATACCTTAGAACAAAGCAAAGTGTTCTACACCCCTATTGAGGCTCTCTGTAGTCCAGAAATAGCCGTTTTTAATATAGATTTGCCGCAAATAAATTTTTATCGAAACAAATTTTTTAAAAAAATTCGGCAAATCAGCCGAATCCAATTTTTCTAAAGTTTGCTCATCTCTAGTGTTTATGTCAGAACCACTGTAAAATCATCCATCCCTGTGCAAATCATCAATTTAGACCTTAAATGTACATGGTGCGCTCTCACTCCTGAGCCTTGTTGTGCACCACAGAGCACTTTGCATCCACATATGGGGTATTTCCATACTCAGGAGAAAATGTGTTCTAAATTTTGGGGTTCTTTTTTTCCTTTTAACGCTTATGAAAATTAAAAGTATGGCGCAACACCAGCATGTTAGTGTAAAAAATGCATATTGTGTAGACCCCAACTTTACCTTTTCATAAGGGGTAAAAGTAGAAGAAGCCCTTCAAAATTTGTAACGCAATTTCTTTCGAGTACAGAAATACCCCATATGTGGCACTAAATTGTTGCCTTGAAATAAGTCAGAGCTCCAAAGCCAGAGAGCACCATGCGCATTTGAGGCCTAAATTGGGGATTTGCATCCGCCACCAAAATACCCACGGCAGTGTTTCCCAAACAGGGTGTCTCCAGCTGTTGCAAAACTCCCAGGCTGTCCGGCAATACTGGGAGTTGTTGTTTTTCAACAGTTGGAGGCTCAGTTTTGGAAACAGTGCCGTACGAAACATTTTTTTTTTTTATTGGGGAGGGGGGGGGGGACTGTGTAATGGTGTGTATATGTAGTGTTTTATTTTGTGTAGGTGTAGTGTAGTGTATGGCACATTCACATGGGTATACAGTGAGTTTCTCACTGGGAGTTTGAACTGCGGCAGAAATTCTGCAGCTTCTCAAACTTGCTGCAGAAAATTGCTGTAATCTCCTACCCATTTGAATGTACCCTGTAAATTCACATGGGCGAGGAATAAACCTTCAGCTGTTGCAAAACTACAACTCCCAGCATGCACTGACAGACCAGATTGATTGCGACAGGCACATTGATTGCGAAACACTGAGAGTTCGTTACTTAACTCAGTGTTTCGTAACCAGTGTGCCTCCAGCTGTTGCAAAACTAGAACTCCCAGCATGAACGGTCTCTCAGTGCATGCTGGGAGTTGTATTTTTGCAACAGCTGGAGGCACGCTGGTTGTGAAACACTGAGTTAGGACACAAACTCTGCTTCACAACCGGTATGCCTTCAGCTGTTGCAAAACTGCAACTCTAAATATGTATTGACAGCCGAAGGGCATGCTGAGAGTTTTAGTTTCGCAACAGCTGGAGGCACACTGCTACAACTCCCAGCATGCCCTTCGGCTGTCCGTGCACGGTGGGAGTTGTAGTTATGCAACAGAAAAATGTGCCTCCAGCTGTTTTATAACTGATACACCCAGCATGCACAGACTACCAAAGGGCATGCTGGGAGTTGTAGTTTGAACTCCAGCTGTAGCAAAACTACAAGTCTCAGCATGCCCTTTGGCTGTGCATGCTGAGAGTTGTTGCTAAGCAACAGGAGAAGGTGAACAGGCCTCACCTCCTGCTGTATCCTGCGGCTCCTGTCAAAGGCCGCCACTCATGAGGGGACCCCTGCCAGGCAGGGTAAAGATAGGAGACCCCCCCCAACCAAGATCGCCGACCCGATCACTGCCCAGCAGGGTAGTGATTGGTCGTTCGTTCCGACTGATCAATCACATGATCATGAGGTGACACCTGTGCCACCTCACTCCTGCTGGGTAAGGGTGAATGGGGCTGTCTCAGTCAGCCCCATTCACCCTTTTTGTTCGGGTCACCGGAGACTCGATTGACCCAGAATCGACCCAAATCGCCGGCCTGAATTGATCGCCGGTCTGAATTGATAGCCAACATGGGGGGGTCCCCAGGGATTTGCACAGGGTGCCTACTGAATGATTTCAGCAGGCATCCCGATCTGGCGGGGACCGGAATTTCCACTGCCTTACAGGCACTCCCTTGGTCCTTAAGTACCAGGATGTCAGGGCATCCTTAAGTGGTTAAAGAATTTATTTGCAAATTATGGTGGAAAATTTGTATTTGGTCAATAACACAATAACAAAAGTTACTTTGTTTTATACCCTTTGTTGGCAATGACAGAGGTCAAACGTTTTCTGTAAGTCTACACTAGGTTGTCACACACTGTTGCTTTTATTTTGGCCCATTCCTCATGCAGATCTCATCTAGAGCAGGGATGTTTTGGGGCTGTCGCTGGGCAACACAGACTTTCAACTCCCTCCAAAGGTTTTCTTTGGGGTTGAGATCTGGAGACTGGCTAGGCTACTCCAGGACCTTGAAATGCTTCTTACGAAGCCACTCCTTTGTCTCAGTCAGCCCCATTCACCCTTTTTGTTCGGGTCACCGGAGACTCGATTGACCCAGAATCGACCCAAATCGCCGGCCTGAATTGATCGCCGGTCTGAATTGATAGCCAACATGGGGGGGTCCCCAGGGATTTGCACAGGGTGCCTACTGAATGATTTCAGCAGGCATCCCGATCTGGCGGGGACCGGAATTTCCACTGCCTTACAGGCACTCCCTTGGTCCTTAAGTACCAGGATGTCAGGGCATCCTTAAGTGGTTAAAGAATTTATTTGCAAATTATGGTGGAAAATTTGTATTTGGTCAATAACACAATAACAAAAGTTACTTTGTTTTATACCCTTTGTTGGCAATGACAGAGGTCAAACGTTTTCTGTAAGTCTACACTAGGTTGTCACACACTGTTGCTTTTATTTTGGCCCATTCCTCATGCAGATCTCATCTAGAGCAGGGATGTTTTGGGGCTGTCGCTGGGCAACACAGACTTTCAACTCCCTCCAAAGGTTTTCTTTGGGGTTGAGATCTGGAGACTGGCTAGGCTACTCCAGGACCTTGAAATGCTTCTTACGAAGCCACTCCTTTGTTGCCCGGGCAGTGTGTTTGGGATCATTGTCATGCTGAAAGACCCAGACATGTTTCATCTTCAATGCCCTTGCTGATGGAAGGAGGTTTTCACTCAAAATCTGACAATAAATGGCCCCATTCATTCTTTCCTTTACACAAATCAGTCGTTCTGGTCCCTTAGTAGAAAAACAGCCCCAAAGCATGATGTTTCTACCCCCTTGCACAGTAGTTATGGTGTTCTTTGGATGCAACTCAGCATTCTTTCTCCTCCAAACATGACGAGTTGAGTTTTTACCAAAAAGTTCTGCTTTGGTTTCATCTGACCATATGACATTCTCCCAATACTCTTCAGGATTATCCAAATGCTCTCTAGCAAACTTCAGACAGTCCCGGACATTTACTGGCTTAAGTAGGGGGACACGTCTGGCACTGCATGATTTGAGTCCCTAGCGGCGTAGTGTGTTACTGATGGTAGCCTTTGTTACTTTGGTCCTAGCTCTCTGCAGGTCATTCACTAGCCCCAAGACCCCCCCCCCCCCGTGTGGTTCTGGAATTTTTGCTCACCATTCCTGCGATAATTTTGACATCAAGGGGTGAGATCTTGCGTGGAGCCCCAGATCAAGGGAGATTGTCAGTGGTCTTGTATGCCTTCCATTGTCTAATAATTGCTCCCACTGTTGATTTATTCACACCAAGCTGCTTGCCTATTGTAGATTCAGTCTTCCCAGCCTGGTGAAGTTCTACAATTTTGTTTCTGGTGTACTTCGACATCTCTTTGGTCTTGGCCATAGTGTAGTTTGGTGTGTGACTGAGGTTGTGGACAGGTGTCTTTTATACTGATAATAAGCTAAAACAGATGCCATTAATACAGATAACAAGTGGAGGACAGAGGAGACTCTTAACCCCTTAAGGACCGGGGGTTTTTCCGTTTTTGCATTTTCGTTTTTTGCTCCTTGCCTTTAAAAAATCGTAACTCTTTCAATTTTGCACCTAAAAATCCATATGATGGCTTATTTTTTGCGCCACCAATTTTACTTTGTAATGACATCAGTCATTTTGCCCAAAAATCTACGGTGAAACGGAAAAAAAAATCATTGTGCGACAAAATTGAAAAAAAAAAAACGCTGTTTTGTAACTTTTGGGGGCTTCCGTTTCTACGTAATACATTTTTCGCTAAAAATGACACCTTATCTTTATTATGTAGGTCCATACAATTAAAATGATACCCTATTTATATAGGTTTGATTTTGTCGGACTTCTGGAAAAAATCATAACTACATGCAGAAAAATTAATACGTTTAAAATTGTCATTTTCTGACCCCTACAACTTTTTAATTTTTCCGTGTATGGGGCGGTATGAGGGCTCATTTTTTGCGCCGTGATCTGAAGTTTTTAAGTGTACCATTTTTGCATTGATAGGACTTATTGATAGCTTTTTATTCATTTTTAAATGATATAAAAAGTGACCAAAAATGCACTATTTTGGACTTTGGAATTTTTTTGCGCGCACGCCATTGACCGAGCGGTTTAATTAATGATATATTTTTATAATTCGGACATTTACACCCGCGGTGATACCATATATGTTTATTTTTATTTTCATTTACACTGTGTTTTTTTTTTTTATTGGAAAAGGGAGGTGATTCAAACTTTTAATAGGGGAGGAGTTAAATGATCTTTATTCACTTTTTTTTTCCACTTTTTTTTTGCAGTGTTATAGGTCCCATAGGGACCTATAACACTGCACACACTGATCTTCATCATTGATCACTGGTTTCTCATAAGAAACCAGTGATCAACGATTCTGCCGCATGACTGCTCAGGCCTGGATCTCAGGCACTGAGCAGTCATTCGGCGATCGGACAGCGAGGAGGCAGGTAGGGGCCCTCCCGCTGTCCTGTCAGCTGTTCGGGATGCCGCGATTAGCCGCGGCTATCACGAACAGCCCGACTGAGCTAGCCGGCAACTTTCACTTTTAGCCGAGCGGCTCAGCTCTGAGCGCGCGGCTAAAGGGTTAATAGCGCGCGGCGCCGCGATCGGCGCTGCGCGCTATTCGAGGCGGGTCCCGGCTTCACTATGACGCCGGGCCCGCCGTGATATGACGCGAGGTTACTGTGTAACCCTGCGTTATTTCAGGAGAGCAGGACCAAGGACGTACCGGTACATCCTTGGTCCTTAAGGGGTTAAAGAAGTTACAGGTCTGTGAGAGCCAGAAATCTTGCTTGTTTGTAGGTGACCAAACACTTATTTTCCACCATAATTTGCAAATAAATTCTTTAAAAATTAGACAATGTGATTTTATGGATTTTCTTTTCTCATTATGTCTCTCATAGTTGAGGAATACGTATAATGAAAATTACAGGCCTCTTTCATCTTTTTAAGTGGGAGAACATGCACAATTGGTGGCTGGCTAAATATTTTGTTGCCCCACTTATTCTGATTGTGTCATGCATATTTTCGATAGCTCTAAATTGTATATTTTATTATATTAAAGCAGAAGTATAAGCCAAAAAAAGGTACATGGGCTGTAAGATCAAAAGCAATAAAGGCAGAGCTGGCTGAGTTGGCCGAGCCATCTTGTTACTTCTGGTGCACTAAAAAGTATAAATAGTCAAAAACAATCATTCTTGCTCAGATGTTACTCAATCACATATTTCAAATGGTGTTGACAAGGTAGACAGTAGAGATGATCGAATTTTTTAAAAATTTGATTCAGCCGATTCAACGAATTTTCCGAAAAATTCAGTTTGATCCAAATTTAGCGAATTGCTATTAAAAATGGCTATTTCCGGGCTACAGAGAGCCTCAATAGGAGTGTAGAACACTTTGCCTTGTCGTAACATGCATAGGGAGTGTGCTGGGGTAGTGAAATAATACTGTTATTCAGTATAACATGCAGATTACAGGCATCGCTATTAGAATCACTGCCGCAGAGTGGCACAATGACTGGATGTGGCAGCAGGGTCGGGAGACCATATGGCATCACAATTGAAGTGATTAAAGAGAATTTTTTAATGTAAATTGAAGATTTTGAGAGTAACAAGTTGAATGTATCAGCAGCATGAGGAGATAACATGGTGGCACAATGACAGAGCCTGGTAATTGGAATGAGCAAATTTAAAACCTTTTTTGAGGACCCATTGGAAGGCAAGTCTGGTGCCAGCAGCCGTGGTAATTCCAGCTCCAATAGTGTATAATTGCTGCAATGTATAAGCTGCTGCAGTGAAAAAGCTCGTACTTGTATCTTAAAATTGAGCAGGAGGCCCGCTGCGAGGCGGGCTACCGCCTGTCCCAGCCCTTACCTCTCAGTGCCATATAACAGGGAAATCACATGGGGGCAGAATGACAGAGCCTGGAGGTGGCAGCAGCATGACGAGACCGTATGGTGGCACAATGATACAGTCTGGAGGTGGCGGCATCCTATGTAGGCCACAGAGTGGCACAATGATAGAGCCTGGAGGTGAAGGCTGCATATGTAGGCCGCACTGCGGCACAATGACAGATCCTGGAGGTGGGGGCAGCCTATGTAGGCCACAGAGCGGCAAAAAGAGTCTGGAGGTAGTGGCAGCATGAGGAGACCATATGGCAGCTGAATGACAAAGCCAGGAGGAGGCGGCAGCATTGGAGACCATATGGCGGAAGAATGACATAGCCTGGAAGTGGAAGCAGCATGAGGATACCATATGGCAGCAGATTGACATAGCCTGGAGAAGGGGCCGCATGAGGAGACCATATGGTGGCAGAATGATACAGCATGGAGTTGACGGCAGCCTATGTAGGCCACAGAGCGGCACAATGACAGACCCTGGAGGCGGCAGAAGCAGCATCAGGAGTCCTGATGGTGGGTGAAAGAAGGAGCACTTGGCATCAGATGTGTGGCATCAGGCGGGTGGCAGGATCAGAACAGTAGCTGATGCAGGTAGGCAGAAGAAACCGGTCTCTTTTGTCAAAGTATTGGTGTGGCACCATGGATAATCTAATCTGATGCATCAGGCATTGGTGGATGGAAACCCTGGCTGATCCAAGCCCGATTCATCTTGACAAAGGTCAGTCCCTCCATATTTTTGGTGGACAGGCGAGTTCTCCTTGGGATTAATATGGCCCCCGCCGCACTAAACACCCGCTCTGATGGCACACTACTGGTCGGGCAGGACAGCTTTTCCAGGGCAAACTCTGCTAGTTGCAGCCATAAATCCAGTTTGGCTGCCCAGAAGTGAAGCAGATCTTCAATGTGGGTTGGCAGGGTCCAATTATGCCACCACCTGCTGGTTCAGTTCCTGCTCAAGGTCTACCTGCTGCTGCTGATTAGTTGCTTCACTATGCGGGTGAAGAAAGCTACTCATCAGTGACTGTAGACTCAGACTGCTGCTGATGGAGCTGGTACTGCTCCTACCACTCCACCCCTCCCCAGCAGTGATGGCAGTGGAACGTGAGCACAGAGGGCCCCCCGAGTCAGACCTGCGAGAGGATGGACGATGGCGCAAACAGGCATCGGCCAACTGACTAAGTAGGATGTCTCTGTAGTAGGTCACTTTATCCTCCCTCTCAGTGGGTGTAAAAAAGGCCCCCATTTTGTGCCGGTAGCGAGGGTCCAACAAGGTGGAGAGCCAGAAGTCATCCCGCTGCCGAATGGTGACAATTCAGCAGTCACAAAGCAAACAAGTGAGCATGCATGGTGCCATTTGTGCAAAAGACTTGGAAAGACTCCCTGTCTCCATCTCTACTGCATACTGCCACGGTGTGTCTAGATCCTCTGTCTCGTCTTCCTCATCACTCTGTGGCTCCTCTGGCTGCTCCTGCTCCTCCTCTCCTGTCTGCTGAGTATAATAGCAACCCATTTCACTACACATGGCCTGTGCTCCACTGTACCCCTCCCCCTCCTCCTCTTCCATTTCAGCCCTCACAGGGCTCATGTGGCCATGAGATGAAGGCTACATGTCTCCAGTGCCCTGACCAGCCATCATTTCCACCATATGTTGTAGGAAATGAAGCAGTGGAATGACGTTGTTCATCCTGTAATCCTTGTGACTTACAACTTCAAAGGGCCTGAGCAAATGACAGGTGTCACATATGAGCTGACACTGGTTGACATTGAAGTTACACAGGGGAGTACCCCTATCCGCTTGGATCATCATGTAATCGTTGATGGCCTTTCTCTATTTGTCGGTCCAACATATGGAGGGTGGAATTCCAACGCGTGGAAACGTCGCAAATCAGACTATGTTGGGGGATACTATTCTGACTCTGCTGCTAAAGGAGGGTGTGCTTTGCGGTGTACGAGTGGCTTAAGTGCATGCAAAGTTTCCTTCCCATTGTTAGGATGTCTTGCAGATGGGTGTAACACTTTAGGAACCACTTGACAACCAGACTGAAAACGTGTGCCATGCAGGGCTCATGGCTCAGTCTTTCTTGACGCAGCACAGACAAGATGTTCTTCCCGTTGTCGGTCACCATGGTTCCTATTTTCAGTTGTCACGGAGAAAGCTATGATTCAATTTCTTGATAAATCACTTTGGCAGTTCCTCCCCTATATGACTCCATTCACCAAGGCAAACCAGGCAAAGAACAGTGTGACACCGCCGTGCCCTGCACACTTGGTATGCTGGAGAGGCACTGTGACTTGTCCGTGCAGTGGAGGCTGAGGATGTGGCCGAGGATGAGGAGGCAGAGTCGGACATTGTCGCAGGACCAACGGTGTGAGAGTGTGGAGGTGGAAGCGGCGTGACCTGGCCAAGTTGCTGGGGTGGCTGTGCAGGAAGCACATTCACCCAGTGGGCCATAAAGGACATGTATGGTCCCTGATTGTAGTTACAGCTCCACACGTCAGTGCTGCCGTGCACTTTGGTGCATGCCGACAGGTTTAAGGACTGGTCCACCTTCTGTTCTACATGTTTGTGCAGGGCTGGTATTGCCTTTCTCGAAAAGAAATGACTGCTTGGGACTCTCCACCTTGGGGCGGCAAAATCCATCAGTTTTCTGAAAGGTGCAGAGTCCACCACTTGAAAAGGGTGGGACTGCACACCAGCAACTTGGACAGGAGCACATTCAGCTTCTGCACAGTTGGATGAGTGGGTGCATACTGTGCGCATATTTTTCCCTTTTTTACAGTAATACACCCCAGTACGGTTGCACCAAAAATAAGCGTAACAATCTAGTGCTTTTACACTTACTGCCCCCTATTAGCTTTAACCAGAAAAAACATAGAACTGCGGAGTGTGTATATTTTTCATTTTTTTTTACAGTAATACACCCCAGTACGGTTGCAAAAAAAAAAGGGTTCTCTCTCTCTCTCTGAACTCTGCTTGCCTGCACTATGGTTGCTTGCAATCTTTGAATGGGGAGTCACAGTGCTTCCTGTGATCACTGATGATCCCAATTGGCAGACTATGAAACAACTTCTGAACTCTCCCTGCCTGCCTGCAGTGATGCGGGCTTGAGGTCAATGCATTTCCCCTGTGCTAATCTCTCTGTATTGTCAGTAACAGTAATGCTGATTGGAGACCACACAGTTCCTGCTCTCTCGAACGAATGTGGGCTTGAGGTGAATGGATTTGCCGCTAGACAGATCTCTATTGTCAGTCGGTAACAGTCTCTGCTCTCTCAGCAAAATGCACATCTTCTGTAATGGCTGCCAAATATATAGGGCTGTGACATCACAGGGCTGACTGGCTGCTGATAGGCTGCTGGAATTGTGAAAAGAAGATGTTGTTGTTCTGTTGTTCCATTTTCTCTTATCATCTCAGAAGAGAGGTTGCGATCAGAATATTTAATGCTACAATGAAAAAAGTGTTTTCAAGTTGAGCAACAGTTAACCCGCTAGGACCACGCAGACATTGCCATCCCTCAAATTCCCTAGTGTGGACTGTGCAGTAGAAACCCTTTGACAGCAATGAGACTGTGTTACATGTAAACCTAGCCTTAAACTACATTTTGACTCAACATCTGTAATTTATGTTTCTTTTCATCAGCATTGTCTTCCATTGTAAGTAGTATGGGAATAGATGACATTTTTCTGCTTGAGTAACTGTTCAAGCTTGGTAGATTGATCATAAACAGCCGATATGCTTTCCATGAAAGCCTTATAAAAAGGTATTTACGGTACATTCATTTCTACAATATTATTATAAACTGCTATTTCTAAACTATTAATGAAATGATGCCAGGTTATGATAAAATTCTGATGTAGCTTTTCTTTCATTAAGGTTGTGTTCACATTTAAACCAACACTATGTCAACACTATGGTGTATGTCAGCGAACCAGCAGGATGTTATGCTAACAAATACTGGGACATAAGGGTGCTTAATCTACTCAGTTCAATGGACCAAGCGAAGTCTAAGGGTAAGGCCACACATTCCACATCTGCAGCATATTTCAAGCTGCAGGAAATCCGCTGTGAAATTCTTCAAGTTTCCAGTTTGTCTGGTCTCATCCATGTTCCTGGCCATCACAGGCAAGCGAAAACACCAATGGGTCTTACCAATTGGGACTCCGATCACCACACATACAGTACTCTACAGTACACTACACTACACATTAATATATCAGGTAAAACAGTAGTATCACTATGCAATCTATATTACAATTCAATAATTAAAAAGTTGACTGTCTCTGATATGCAACAACTATTTTTAGCTACAAATGCTATCATTAAAACAACAAATAGTTAAATACAGTTATAAAGGAAGGCACCATAAAGTGGTATGAAACTAAACTATAGTGCAGCAAATGCAATACAAAATTAAAATGATAAATTCAGCCCTTACTGATAGTTGAAGGATGATATCCTGGATATCTTGATGCCCATACTTTTCAGCCATTTGAGCTGGATCATCACCGTATTTGTTGATGACATTGCAAAAGTGATCTGCTGCTGGGCTTTGCACTAGTAAAAGTGCCACCTCCTTGAGTCCAAGCTTGGCTGCACAGTGCAGTAAAGTAGGTATTTCTTCTGAACTGCCACCTTAAAATATGAATAAATAAAACATATTATTTTATTGAAAAATCGAGTTTCTCTTAGTATTAATAGTTATTAAAAAATTGCATTTCCTTTAAATTAATAAAATGAATAAAGTTCAGTTCAGCACAGCACTTATAAATGGTTACTGTGGGTGCAATAAACCTTTGAAGGTTGGCGCAGCACTTACACATGGATACAGTGGGTGTTCAGATGAACAGTGTCTTCAGCCCACAGTCAAATTTTAATAAATCCACAAAACTCCATGTTTATGGTACAGAATGTGAAACCTCACCATACAAAGCCAATGTGTATCAAACTTTTTGTAGCACAAGGAGACAGCACTCCACCTCACAGCACCAATAAACATGAAAAACAAAAGATCCAGCTTGGCAAATAGTTGCTTCAAATCTTTAGACTTTATTCCCAACACAAAGACATCTACAGGAACACAGGTAGGACAGAAGTGACGCGTTTCAAGTGGGGGGAAAAAATAAAAAGAAATTAACTCTGTATCATGTAGATCTCTCATATACCTCAATATTACCCACTATACTTTGCTCAAATGTCTTGCACACCAGAGTAGATGTTCTACAGACCATATTTGATCAGAGATCATCAGTGGCCACAGGTGCTTTATTCCACTGTGATCCTGTCCTATTTAGTGTTTTGTGGGGGGAAAAAAAATCATTATTATTCACAAAATTGTGAAGCCAGTTAAAACGCTGTGTAAAAATCTCTTCCAACTGTACACAGGTGTGGCTTCATCTACATGGGGCTAAAGAATGTGGGTACATATCTTAAAAGGCTGCTAGGTTACATAGATAATATCTCAACAAAAGAAGGGAAAGTCTGCTCCCCTCTCCATACTGATGGGCTACCACAAATTCTTTTATCCTGTCAATTCTAGGGCATCCTGCATGGATGCCTTTCAGCACAGAATTGAAAATGAATTATTACAACTAGAACAGGATATCAAAACCAGGCCAGTCTCTCAGTCCAATATCACCACACGAGACCGCAAGGCCATTAGGGAATTGGAGCAGTATGCCGATATCATAGAATGTCAGAATGTCCAACAAAGGCGGCTTGTGGTGATTTTGGACAGAGAACTATATAGATTGGAGGTCTGGAAAATACTTGGCGATACCAACACTTATCAAGTTCTAGATTCTAATCCTACTTCCTTAGTACAGGCAAAATTGCCTAAGATTCTGCAGGAGGGTGTGGTTTTGGGCATTTTTGATGAAAATTACGAGAATATTTATACGTTGCACAACCAGTATGCTGAATCTTCTACTGCCTGCCCAAAACTCACAAGGGTTTTTTTTCTCACTACCCTATGCCCAATAGTTTCGGGCATAGGGTCAGTGTGCGAACGCATGTCCATGTGGTTGGACTGCCTCCTCCAACCCTTGGTAGTCAGGTCCCCAGGCTATATCAGGGATATCAAGGATTTGCTAACAGCCTTCCAGAATTTGAAATGGGACCCTGATATGGCCTGGGTTTCCTGTGATGTCACTTCACTTTACAGTGTCATGCCACATGACAGAGTAATTTTTGCCCTGGAACATCATCTCAAAAGGTACAGTAATTATTTATTTATCTTACAACAATTTATATTAGATGTTACTGGTTTTCTTTTGAAACTCAATTTCTTCTTTTTTGATGGATCTTTCCTCTTCCAGGTATTTGGTTGTCCAATGGGAGCCAAATTCTCGCCCTCATAGGAAAACCTTTAAATGTCCTGATGGGAAGAAAGATCCATCTACTCCATCCATCTAACCCCTTCCTCCGCCACATCCCCTGGTATGGTCGCTATATAGATGACATACTGGTGGTGTGGCGGAGTCCATAGAACAACATGTCATGTCACAATTTCAACAGTATCTTAACAATGACAATCTCCAGTTTACTTTAAATTTCAGACAATCAGAGATGGTCTTTCTGGACATACATTTTTTGGTGGACAAGGATGATATGAAATTACACACCAAGATATAAAAAGTCCATCTCTGGTAATTCTTTATTACATGCTACAAGCAGCCAAGAGCCACACACTATCAAAAACCTTCCTGTGGGGGAATATATTCGAGCACGCGGAGCTTGCTCCACAGAAGCGTTTTTTTGACCAAGAGTGCATTGTTATTAGAGAAATACTTCTTAATAGGGGCTATCATCACAGCATTATTTCCAGGGCAAAGACCCAGGTCTGAATACCCAGGTCTGAATACCTATATTTAAGTGGCAGAAAAAATAAGACATCTCGATTTTCTGACCAACAAAAAGTAGTAAACAAGAATTTGGTTGTTTTTTCAACTGTGTTTTCAAATCAGTTTGATTGCATCAAGAGTATTATTGTAGAGAACTTGCCAATTTTAAAGCAAGACCCACAGTTGGGATAGACTTTGAAATCAGGTTGCTGGTGTATGGCGAAGAAGAATATCACCATTGGCAACAGGATTTCTCCTAGTTTTTCCTGTCGGGACAATGTTTCTGACAGGTCAAGCTGGATAAAATATGTGGGAAGTACACCGTGCAGCAAAGCACAATGTCCTATGTGCCATATCATGATCAAGACCAGTCAAGCAATATCAGAAACCTGTGCTTTCCCTATAAAATCTTACATATATTGTGAGACAGATCATGTCTTTTATTGCATATCTTGTGTAGAGTGCAAAAAGCAATATCTTGATTTCTGAACATGTTGCGGGTGCACGTTCAGTGGGCAGTGTTCACACTTGCACACTGTCCGGTGCGTCCCAGCATTTTAAAGAACCACATAATGGAAGTAATACACAAATGAAAGTGATACCAATAGAACGTGTCACCAAATCCCCTAGGGGTGGTGATAGAATACATAAATTACATACTAGAGAAGCATATTGGATCATGGAGATGGTGACACGTGTGTCGGAGGGCTTCAACCAGAGGTCAGACATAATACTATTTTATTAATAGAGATCATTGTGCATAAAATTAATCTGACCATTTATCTGATATCGGAACATCTATATTTACAATTATATGTTCTAAGTATTTTCAGGTTTTTGGTATATTTCGTAATATGTGTCAAGCAAGGGTTAATTTCAAGATCTGCTCAGGAAGGGATGTGCATCGTGGGGAGGAGTTATGAATTCACTTGTATATTTATTCGGTGTCATGCATGCTCTTAGAAGACCTTGAAAATGTGCTGAAACGCGTAGGTCCCTGTTTTAACTGTGCTATCCCCAATGTTTTTAATGAAGATAAAATAAAGTTTGTGGTTTTACTCACATCGTGTCTGCAAGTGCTGGGGGATTATTGTTCTATGGAGAGCATTCTTGTCTCTGCTAAGCTACATAGGTTTGGCTAAAGAAAGACCTTAGATAACAGTCTATCACTTTTAGGCTGGCCTGAGTAGCAACACACCTAGGCGACCACTGCTGAGCACAGTGAGAAACTCACAGACTACCTAGGGTTCCAGAAGAAGGCCACAACACACCTTTCCTACCTGGACAACACCCTAAGTAGCCAGCACAGCGTTTGTTATATTTTATAGTAATACCGATTATTTTTATTATTATTATCATTATTATTATTATTATTATTACGGTATACACCATCCATTGTCATTATATTTGTTTTAATTTAATGGGTTAATATGCAGGAACTAAAAGATTAATATTCCTAAGAATATGTTGACTGAGAATTATTGTTTTTTAGTGCTCCTGCTTACAACTACATGGTTTATGTGCTTCTTTCCTCTCTATTGTTCTCATTATATTCAGACATTGGCCCTCATTTACTAAAGTCCAACCAACTCTTTTTATTGGTTATTGCGCCTAAACTTTTGTCGCAACGTCTGTGTGACTAATTGGGCGTGTTTTATGCAAAAATGGTCGTTTTACCCACAAAAAAACAAAAATACTCGGAGTACTTCCAAAATCACTCGAGAAAATGTGTGAGTTTGCCTCACACAATAACCGACACCTTTTGACTCACACAAATACATTTTTATTTATAAATGGTCTTTAAGGTCCAAAAAAAGTTTGTGTCACGTGTTTGGAGCTTGTGTGCCACAATTGACTAGTGTAAAAAAAAACGTGCGACACAAAAATAACCGACATGTGCGACAGATTAGTAAATAAGCCTGGAAAAAAATGGAGTGATATAGAAAACACTCCATAATAAAAATTCCACTTTTAGTAAATGAGGGCCATTGTGTATTGGTTTCTTTCATCTTATACAATATTTTATTTACATGTTAAAGGCTTTTTTTTCCCCATCTATCTGAAATGTATATACTGAAATGTTCATTGAGCAGGATCACAATAAATTAGCATGGCTACATAATAAAATACAGTGTTTTCACTGTTGTTCCAGTGATAAGAAAGACCAAACACAATAGCCCTCCTTGTTATTAATGTAAATTTTTAGATCAAAAGGATGCACCCTTATTAAGCTTCCTGCCTCTGATTGTGGTCATATATTTTAAGCATGTGTTCCACAAACCCAAGAAATGCAGGCAGTTATTTTATACTCAGTTCTCACTCTTATAAATTATAAATTTTTAAGCTTATACATACAGTAGTTTAAATGCTATTATTTTGGCTATATATATATATATATATATATATATATATATATATATACAGTGTGCTGTTGCATTTATACAGTGTGCTGCTGCATTCTTCTGTTGCTGTATATTTAGCCTAGTAGCTTGCACCTGTAGGCCAGGTCCATATAATAGTTTGGTATCAACTAAAGTGCTGGCTGACTTATTCTTTGTCTATATACCGTATTTATCGGGGTATACCATGCACCGGCCTATAACACGCACCCTCATTTTACCAAGGATATTTGGGTAAAAAAAGTTTTCTACCCAAATATCCATGGTAAAATGAGGGTGCGTGTGTGCGCGTGTATACCCCGATACACCCCCAGGAAAGGCAGGGGGAGAGAGGCCGTCACTGCCCGCTTCTCTCCCCCTGCCTTTCCTGGGGTCTAGAGCCCTGCTGCCGGCCCTTCTCTCCCCCTGGCTATCGGCGCCACTGCCCGTTCTGTCCCCCTGACTATCGGTGCGGGCGCCCCATTGCCGGCACTGATAGCCAGGGGGAGAGAAGCGGCGCCGACAGCCAGGGGGAGAGAAGGGGCAGCGGCACCCATTGCCGGCGCCATTGCCCCATTGCCTCCCCCCATCCCCGGTGGCATAATTACCTGTTGCCGGGGTCGGGTCCGCGCTGCTTCAGGCCTCCGGCGTGCATCCACTGCGTCATTGCTATGCACTGCACGGCGCCGCGCACTGACGTCATGCGCCGCGCCGTGCAGCGCATAGCAACGACGCAGGGGACACACACCGGAGGCCTGAAGCAGCGCGGACCCGACCCCGGCAACAGGTAATTATGCCACCGGGGATGGGGGGAGCAACGGGGCAGCGGCGCCGACAATGGTTGGCGCCGCTTCTCTCCCCTGGCTATCGGCGCTGGCAATGGGGCGCCGGCACCGATAGTCAGGGGGACAGAACGGGCAGCGGCGCCGATAGCCAGGGGGAGAGAAGGGCCGGCAGCAGGGCTTTAGACCCCAGGAAAGGCAGGGGGAGAGAAGCGGGCAGCAACGGCCTCTCTCCCCCTGACTTTCCTGGGGGTGTATCAGCGTATAACACGCACATAGACTTTAGGCTAAAAACTTTAGCCTAAAAAGTGCGTGTTATACGCCGATAAATACGGTATATACATATATATATATATGTGTGTGTGTGTGTGTGTGTGTGCTTTTTTATTAAGGTCTTGTTAGTATAGCTGCTGCTTCAAAACTTACAGTCATCCACTGATCTCTGCTTTTTCCAAATTTTCTGTCACTATTGACCTATTGTTTGAATCCAGTTTTTATGTTACACAGATTATTTAAGAATACATGATTATTTTGTTTTCCCCAATTTTCTTTTACTATTTTTATTATAAAATAATTCTGAAATTATGTAGTTTTCATTCTGGCCACTAAGTCTAATAATAAGCTGACATAACCTGCTAAGTAGAGAAAACGTTTTAATAGTTTCCTCGCTATCATCACATTTTTAAGATGGGATCAGGCCATTCACAATAAGTTATGGCCGAGCTCAACCTCACAGAGCATGCTTGGAATTCTCCCATAATCAAAAGAGTTTATTGTTTTCTATGTCTATGAAGTACTGTGAAGCATATCTAATGTGCAGAAAGCTCAGGCAATTTGGCAGCCACAATAAAAAAATAAAAAATAAATACAAATTGAAACATATTTTAAAAAAGACCATGGGGGACATTTAGTATTTTTTTTTGCTTAAAATTGTTGCAAAAAAGTTGCACGTGCGACTACTCTCTTTTTTCTGCGACTTTTTGATTGTGCAGTGTCCTAAGCAAAAAATAAAAATCTTGCTTACCAAAGCAAAAAGTGATTTTTGACGTGCAGTGGTCAGAGATTTATCAAGTGCGAAATTTGCAAAAAAGTCGCATTGCATGAAAAAAACTACTAAATTTACTCCGGCTCAGACATGGAGCAGAAAAAGCCACTACCAAAGCAAAAAATATATAAAAATGATTACATGAAAGAAATTTATCAACAGGCTGAGACCAGTTGATAAATAAGTCGCACATAAGCAAAAAAAATAGTAAGAAAAAAAGAAATAAAAAAAGGAATACAGAACCAAACATTGATAAATGTCCCCCCATATGTTTTTAGTATCTGGGTCTAATCGGTAAAATTAGGCAACATATTGCCATTAAACAAGTGGTGAACATCATTTTTATTTTTATACTATGTTTTCATATTTGGTTAATATTAAAAATCAAAACATAAAACAATCATCTGACATAAGGAAAGTAATAACCATCTTTTTTTTAGAGGATTTTTAATATTTGCCAATGGAAAAGATATGGCATGAATCCAGACAGACACAAGCCCTAGGAAAAGAGGAATAGCATGTTTCCTTTTAACTAAATTGTATAATAAATAGACACTTCAGGGGTGATTTACCTATTTACATGTCGTGATTGCAATCTTCAATACGTGGGGTGTACTATCAACCCCCTGAAAGTTAGGAAACACCTCTCCGGTATAAACCATTTTCAATCACACTATGTATCTATGGTATCAAAACATGTGGCAGAAAAACATGGGGGGTGGGGGGGGGGGGCACATCCTGCTTAAAGTTACAGGGCATAGAGAGGGTCAGGTTATCTCCAGAGAATTTCCTTGTTAAACTTCCTCTTTGAGAATGGACCCTTACTGTAACTGCAAGGACCTGCCAGAGTGATGATGTCATCACAGATCCATGCTAGACAGTGTAAGCAGATAAGGTAAAATAGGTAATATGGGAAGCATAGGGGGAGGGAGCTGTGGAAGGAAGGTAAGGAGACCAGTGTATGGTGGGGGGACATTAGGGGCAGTATATTTGAGATAAGAGAGTCATAGCAAGCACTAGAGCATAGAGCATAGAAAGTAGTATTTGAGAGTGAGGAGGCCAAATTAACCAATACGGGGGTTAAACTGGTAATATAAGTGAATGAGATAATGTTGTGACCCATAAATAGCAGCAAGCAGAAATTTATCCTGGATCTATTTATCACATTTATCAGGGCGCAGTCACTGCCACTTGAGGTTTGCAATGTAGCGCCTTTTGCTCACATTAGCTGAGATGCAGCACATTCAAGCCAAGCGACTCATGGCCCCACTTTTAATTTGCTCAAAGCCACAATTAGTCCAAAACTAATGGCCCAGCTAGAAAACAGTGCCTCAGTGGGGCACTCCAGAACAACATATGGTTCAGTTGAACAGATGACTAACAGTGGCCTGACCATTCTTTGCAAATCCTTAATTTGAGATCAGGGACCTTGGTCTCCACCAGAGGTCCCACTGAGCTAGGCTGAGTGTTACTTCACAGAATGTTCTACCATACCAGTGTGGACCTCTGAGAGTCTACCTTCTACTACGGCTTGTCCCACCTACAGTATACAGTGGTCCCTCAACATACGATGGTAATTCGTTCCAAATGACCCATCGTTTGTCGAATCCATCGTATGTTGAGGGATCCGTGCAATGTAAAGTATAGGAAGTTACACTCACCTGTCCCCGCCGCTCCGGACCGCGTCCTCACCGCTCCCGATGCTGTCCCAGGGGCTCCTGATGCTGTCCCGTTTCTCCGGTGTCTTCTTCGGGATCCTCCGGCTTCTTACGCATCTTCTGCAGGGTCCGGGACTCGCTTTCTGGTAACGTTATTACGCTGCTGCGCCAGAACAGCGTGCGCACTGACATAATAACGACGCCGGAAAGCGAGGCCCGGACTCTGGAGAAGATACAGAAGACGCCGGAGGATCGCGACGTGGACCCGGAGCAGCGGGGATATGTAAGGGAACCTGTCCGGGATGCTTAAACTGCTATCCGACAGCAGCTTAAGCATTTTGCGGATAGCAGTTAATGAGATGGCCCCGACATATAAAAGCATCGTATGCCGACATGTGATGGCCTCTGAGATGCCATAGTATGTCGATTTTATCATATGTCAGGGCCATTGCATGCCGGGGGGTTACTGTATGTAAAACTACAGTATATGTAAAACTCTCAAAGATGCACCAGTCCTCTTGGTACTTATGCCATAAAGGGGTACTCCAGTGTTTTATAACTTATCATATATCTACAGAATAGGGGATAAATGTCTGATCACTGGGTGGTCCAAACGCTGGAACCCCCTGTGATATCCTGAATGGTGCCTCAGCCCTGTTCGTGCATAGAGCAGGGTTGACCCTGGGTCGACATGCCCCCACCATGCATCTCTACACAAGAGCCAGAGATACATGATAATTGTACTTGTGTATATCTAGCCCTTCCTATAGAGATGCAAGGAGGGGAGTGCCAACCTCTGCCCTGTGCATGAGGAGAGCCAGGGTGCCGTTCAAGAGATGAGGGGGTTCTCAGTGGTCGGACATCCATGATCAGTATGTTAAAATTCTGGGCTAGACACTTGATGAACATGACAAGATGAGTAAATATTTTCACAGCATTCAATAGTCTCAAATATTGTACTATGAAGAGACACATTTTTTGTGTAATTTTTACCATTATTCCTCAACACCAAGAAACTACCCTGCACAGTCACATTTCTGTACAATACTATTTCTAGGCGGGTAACATCTCAATGAGTGATCAATAATTCAGAAAATGTTAATCAAACAGAAGCCATCCGACCAGAAGCACTTAAGATGCCTAGGCGGATCACAGCTTGAAAGAATTGCTGGATTTCCTTTTTTTTTTCTGGAATAATCAATAGTTGCTGTAATTGTTGCAATATTGTAAATGTAAACTCATGCTTCCTTCTATTTCACCCCTGTGGCCTGGAATGAAGTAAAATGATGTTATGACTGGGAAGTATTAGCCCGGAAGAGTCAACGTCATCCTGTTGCTTAGATAAGGTCTGAACATTTAAAACAAAAACCCTACACGATTACTGGGAACAGAATTGCTGAATATTTATGAAGAGAATATAAAGTATCCGGTTTTGGAGTGTTAAGATTTACTTGTTATGAATAGACTATAACACACACTGTTATTGGAGAGTTAAGATTTATTCCTTATGAATAGACTATAACACACAGTTATTGCAGTGGTAAAATGTATCCTTTTGTTTACTCCTTTCTCTCTTTATTTAATAGCTGTCAAGTCAATGTTTTTGTGAGGCGGGAGGTGATAGGAGGAAATGGAGGGGAAGATGCTTTAACAAGCAGAAAGGTATCTTGTTTGCTCATAAACAATATGCTTCCTGCACACGAATGTACCATTTCCCTCCATATTTCATCTATACCTCTCTTAAGTTGTTTTGCCTGTGTTGACTAATTTTTAATGTACGTAATTAATTATGAGAAGCTTATAATCAGGAAAGAAGGGGGTGGAAAGCTTCTAATTTCTACCAGTGTGAGGGAACAAAGACAATGGAGGAAACAAGAACATGAAGCAGAAATATGCAGGAAAGATTATATGTAAGAGTTGTTTGCATTTACAATATTTGAATGCATACATGAGCTTTTAGGGAGACATTAGAAAATCAACAAATAACACCTACTGGTTTAATACACTCCTATAGGCAGTTATTTTTTAAAACTGTCTCAAAGTAATTAAAATAAAACATAAAGCAATTGTCAATTGATTTTTTTATTATCTTGTTTTGTTTGTTTCTACAGTTGTAATGAAGACCTATTTAGCTCCATGGTAACAGACAACAAACCCTGAATATTCTAATCCTGTAGTCATACTCGCTTACATCTGTTCCAGTATGAAAAGGGCTTTTACTGGAAATATAAAAATTGTAAGGTCTCTAGAAAATACATGGTCACTGATAACTTAAAGGGGTATTCTGGGATTTTTTATTTGACTATGCTACAGGGGCTGTACAGTTATTGTAGTTCCTTATATGTTGTCTGTGCCTGTGTTTGATGGCTGGTCTGGCAATTCTTATGTGATATTTGCCCTGATGTTCACTTTTAGCAGCATACAAAATGAGTGTTGTTTCAGGCATATCCTAGGTTGCAGTGTGGCCCGAGGCATTACATCACTAGTCAGGTATTTAGAGGGATCCTGTCTGAGCTTCAATGAGTGGAGCGACCACTGGGTGGAAGGGAGATTATTTCCCACAAGGCTACAGGGAATTATAATCCATCTTAATTTCAGGTTGCAATGGAAAGAAACTGGAGAAACATCATGGGGGTAAGTAACAATGTTAAGACACTGTATGAAGGTCTCCTTACCCATGGTGCACAAAAATAAAACTAAATGAATTAATATTTATTTGATCACACACAGGACCACATTTAATTGTTTTAGTGTATTGGTTGGAACAGGCCTTACAGAGGGATTTTTATAGCAAATGGGCAAATATACAACTTTTCAGTTTTTAGAAAATACACTTTGTTCCATTGCAACAATTTGGACTATTTTGTCAGGTTCATTACATAAAATCTGAATTGTAATTTCAAGCACAGCACAGAATGCAAGGCAGCTCAGTTGTGCTGCAATGGTTGGGGTGGCTGATGTGTGGAGAAAGGGAGAAAAGTGATCTCACACTTACAAACAAGGGATCCTGGGGCTTGTACTTGGAGGGAAGGAACTCCAACAGGAAATAGCCATTTCACAAAAAAAAAATAAAAATAAAATAAAAGCAGCATTATGGTGGACTTACAACAAATTATTAACCCCTTAAGGACCAAGCCCATTTTGACCTCAAGGACCAATATTTTCATCCACTGGCTAGTATGAGGGCTTGTTTTTTTGCACGATCAGTTGTCCTTTGTAAGGACATTACTCATTTTACCATAATATGTATGGCGCAACAACAAAAAAAATACTATTTGTGTGGGGAAATAAAAAAGATAAATGCAATTTTGCAAATTTTGGAAGTTTTCGCTTTCATGCTGTACAATTTATGGTAAAACTGAGGTGTTCTTTATTCTGTGTGTCAATATGATTAAAATGATACCATGATTACACACTTTTCTATTATTGTTGCACTTAAAAAAGCTAACTTTTTAACCACATCAGTACGTTTAAAATCCCTCTATTTTGACGACCTATAACTTTTTTAAATTTCTCCAGTTTTGTTGCATTGCAACCTGAAGTTAAGATGGATTATAATTCAGATTTTATGTAATGAACCTGACAAAATAGTCCAAATTGTTACAATGGAACAAAAGTGTCTGGCAACTGAAAAGTTGTACGTTCACCCATTTGCTATGAAATCCCTCTGTAAGGCCTGTTCCAACCGATTCACTAAAATAATTCAATGTTGTTCTGTGTGTGAGCAAATACATTTTTATTCAATTACTTTTATTTTGTGCCCTATCTGCTAGTGGGTGTGGATGGGTTTGGGTAATAACCTTTTTGTATGGAAATATTGTTTGCAGTGTAATTTAAAGCCTGATATAAGTTTAGGGGGGAGATTTATCAAACATGCAGAGGAAAGGTTGACCAGTTGCCCATAACAAGCAACTAGATTGGTTCTTTCATTTTTCAGTAGCCTTTTTAAAAAGGAAAGAAGCAATCTGATTGGTTGCCATGGATGACTGGTCAACTCTTCCTCCAGGTTTTGATAAATATCCCCCTATATTTTATCAATCTGTATGTACGAACACATTGTAAAATAAAGATGACAAAAATGTGATAACTCTTTAAACGGTTTGCTAATTTTTGCGTAATTAGAACTTGTTGCCATTGTGAAATATACTTTCAAATTGGGTCCATCTTTTTGAAACAGTCTGTATAGGTTATAGGCATCAAGGTACCAGCACAATTTTGCTGCTTATATTGGACTAAATAAAGGCAAGAGTGGACTTAAAAACACATGAAACCTGTGAAATGTTATTCATAACCATATCTCACAAGCACAGTTCCCATCAAGAGATAAACATTACACATCAAAGTCAGTCCAGCATCTAAAGACTTAATTGATTTTCCTTGGAATAATACCAACAATTATGTCTTCACGCTGAACGACATTCGTATTCAATATATGTAGATTGCTTATTATACAAGAGAAGAAAACATGGCAGTGTATTACAGCAGTGAATGGACAGTATTTACATTTGTTTGTCAGAATCTAACACTATGATTACACTTAAATATCACTGTTGACCCTAAAACCTGTACATTTTGTATAAGTGTGAACTGAACATATGTTTAGATGCTATTCTAAGCATACCACTCAAAGCAACGCTTCAGCCGTTAATGTTTCTAACTTCTGAGCCAATTCATTACACAACACATTTGATGGAAATACTGTGTGCCTCAAGCTACAATTTTACAGTCTTCCACTGAGCCATTACTTAGAGTTTATCATCAAACAGCAATTTGACCTCATTTAGAGTTCTTTAACTTTCTTTTCCTTTTTTTCTTGTATGTGCAACTTCTCAAATCTATTTTGCACATCTCTGTTATCATTATAAAAGATGAACTGTAGCAATAAAACATACGTTTCTGTAATGTTATAATATTCCTGCATTACCGGCATTTACAAATGTAGCAATGATGTCAGGTCATATGATCAGAAGCAATGTGCAACTAGGTTCCGCAAAAACATGGCCAAATTACCCAGATATGCATAGTTCTATGCACAAAGCTAGTACAAAGTAAGAAAAGATATTCTTAAAGGGGTTATCCACCATAAGGGGATTTTAGCACCTACCTTCCAGACAGTAATGGACATGCTTAGGAAGGCAAAAGACAACAGAGCGCTTCTGTGTGCGATCTTCCAGGCCAGGTGGGATTATGTGGGTGAGTGAGGAACGCACTCACCTGGTCGGGTTGTGCATATTCCAGGCACAACGCTGATGTGGGCTTAATGAAACAACTGCTGCGGCTTCCCACGCTGGATCCACCGGCGTGTGAGAGAAAGTGAAGGAGGAGGAAATCGGAAGCTAAGATTGCGCTGTTGCAGAAAAGGTTCAAGGATACTGATAGAAGTCTCAATTTCTTTTATTCTATTCACACAACGCGTTTCTGGATATTAATAATCCTTTCTTCATGCTTAGGAAGGATCTGCGCTTGTCTTTGGGTTGTGAGATTACCATAAAGATGTGATTTTCTTTTTTACTACAAATCCTAAAATTCCACTTTCCTACCTCCCACACATCAGCCCCCACACCCATTGAACAACAAACAAGCAAGATTCAATGAAAAAGGTCAGTGCTTTCTAATCAGGGTGCCTTCAGCTGTTCCACCCATTGAAGCAGATAGGCTCCTTGTCATCACCTAACTAGTGATGTCAGGTCTCGGCCGCACGGCATCCTGGGAAATACCCGAGACAGGAGTAATTTCGTATGCTGTTAAAAGTGAACTTCCAGAGCAAAGATGAAATAAGAATACATGACCAGTCGTTAGAGACATGTACAGAAACTACAGTATATTATTAATTACACTAACTTTACAGCCCCTGTACAATAATCAAATAAAATAAAAAAAATCCTGGAATACCCCTTTAAGGTCTATTCACACATACAGTATCCTGTACATATACTTGAAGATGCGGATTTGAAGCTGTATCTATAACAAGGGGGCATCCTCTACGTCTGGAGGAAAGAAGGTTTCTACACCAGCACAGACGGAGGTTGTTTACTGTAAGAGCAGTCAGACTGTGGAATTCTCTGCCAGAGGAGGTGGTCATGGTGAACTTGGTATAAGAGTTCAAAAGGGGACTGAATGAATTTTTGGAGAATAATAACATGGTTATGGATATTACAGGTTATGGATATTAGATTTTAGGGACAGAACTTTGATCCAGGGATTTATTCTGACTGCCATATTTGGAGTCGGGAAGGAATTTTTACCTCTAGCACGTTTTTTTTTTGTATTCCTTGATCAATTCAGTAGGGAATCATTAGGGATATAGGTTGAACTTGATGGTCTCTGGTCTTTTTTCAACCTTATGAACTATGTTACCATGTTACTATTTTATATCAAAAGTTATTTAATTGCTGACAACCAGTATAATGATTATTTAACCAGTTGCCGACGAAGGACGAGATGGCTCATCCTGAGACGGCAACCATTGTATGACGCGGGCTCCCGACTCGGGCTACCGTGCAGCCCCCAGCTGATTCCCATAGCTGTGGGCCAGCATTAATAGCCGACATGCGGTTGCGATTTCCGCGGCTGGATAATAACCCTTTAGATCGCCGCTGTCAAAGTTGACAGCGGTGTCTAAAGGGACATTTAAACGCTCCTTGGTGATCCAGTGGGGTGGATTGCCCCCCGCAGCGCGATCGCGGGGGAGCGATCCACTCCTGAGGTAGCCAGAGGGCTTACCTCTCCTGCTGCGGTGGCTCCTGCACTCTGAATGATAAAGCCTGGCAGGACCAGGCTTTATCAATCGAGAGCAGAGCACACAGATCAATGTGATTGTATAAAACCACATTGATATGAATGAGGAATCTAGTCATTCCTCCTAAAAGTCCCCTAGGAGGACTAAAAGTATATAAAAAAAAAAAAAGATTGAAAACACATACATTAACCCCTTCAGGACACAGGGTTTTCGTCTTTTGCACTTTCGTTTTTTCCTCCTCACCTTTTAAAAATCATAACCCTTTCAATTTTGCACCAAAAAATTGATATGATGGTTTATTCTTTACGCCACCAATTCTACTTTGCAGTGACATCAGTCATTTTACCTAAAAATCTACAGCAAAAGTGAAAAAAAAAATCATTTTGCGACAACATTTTAGAAAAAACGCCATTTTGTAACTTTTGGGGGCTTCCGTTTCTATGCAGTAAATTTTTCGGTAAAAAACCTGATCTTTATTCTGTAGGTCCATACGATTAAAATGATACCCTACTTATATAGGTTTGATTTTGTCGTACTTCTGGAAAAAATCATAACTACATGCACGGAAATTTGTACGTTTAAAATTGTCATCTTCTGATCCCTTTAACTTTTAAATTTTTCTGCATATGGGGCGGTATGAGGGCTCATTTTTGCTAGCGGTAAGTTGTTAGCGGTACTATTTATGTATTGATCAGACTTTTTCATCGCTTTTTATTCATTTTTTCATGATATAAAAAGCGACCAAAAAAATGTTATTTTGGACTTTGAAATTTTTTGCGTGTACGCCATTGACCGAGCGGTTTAATTAATGATATATTTTAATAGTTCGGACATTTATGAACGTGGCGATACCACATATGTTTATATTTATTTTTATTTACATGGAGTTTTTTTTTAATGGGAAAAGGGTGGTGATTTGAACTTTTATTAAGGGAACTTCTAAATCACATTTATTAACCTTTTTTTTTACACTTTTTTTTTTGCAGTGTTATAGCTCCCATAGGGGCTATAACATTGCATACACTGATTGCCAGTACTGTTCACTGAAAAGCCATAGCTTTGCATTGATCAGTGTTATCGGTGGTCGATTGCTCAAGCCTGCATCTCAGGCTTGGAGCAATCAATCGCCGAAGGGACAGGCCGAAGGAAGGTTAGAGGACCTCCGCTTTCGTCCCAGCTGATCGGGACACCGCATTTTCACTGCAGTGGTCCCGATCAGCCCCACTGAGCACCCGGTAAGGTTTTACTTTAGTTTTAGATGCGGCATTCAACTTTGAACGCCGCGTCTAAAGGGTTAATAGCGCGCGGCACCGCGATCGTTGCCGAGCGCTATAAGCCCTGGGTCCCGGCCTCAGATACATGCCGGAACTGACCAGATATGACGGGGCGTCACCGCGTGACCCCGTGTTATATCGCGGGAGCCGGCCAAGGACATAAATATTCGTCATTGGTCGTTAAGGGATTAAAAGTTTAAATCACCCCCCTTTTCCCAAATTCCACATAAAAAATATGTTACCATAGTAAAAATAAACATATGTGGGATCGCCGCCTGCATAAATGTCCAAACTATTAGCCCTCATACATCCCTGTACACATAAAAATAAAAAATTTATAGGGGTCAGAAGATGACAATTTTAAACGTATACATTTTTGTGCATGTAGTTATGATTTTTTCCATAAGTAAGACAAAATCAAACCTACATAATTAGGGTATAATTTTAATCATATGGACCTACAGAATAAAGATAAAGTATCATTTTTACTGAAAAATTTACTGCGTAGAAACAGAAGCCCCCCAAACTCTCAAAATTGTGTTTTTTCTTCAATTTTGTCGCACAATGATATTTTTTTGTTTTGCCGTAGATTTTTGGGTAAAATGACTGATGTCATTACAAAGTAGAATTGGTGGTGCAAAAAATAAGCCATCATATGGATTTTTAGGTGCAAAATTGAAAGGCTTATGACTCTTAAAAGTAAGGAGGAAAAAATGAAAGTGCAAAAACGGAAAAACCTTGCGTCCTTAAGGGGTTAAGTAAGTAGGAACAGTAAGATAATAGAAATGAGTACTTTTCTCTTTGCTTTCTATTTTTTAATTAATTAAATTAACATACTAACCCATAACATGAATAGTATGGTAAATTTTCTGTTGGGAATCTATTTTCCAAACTAAACAATAGATAGTTACCCTCATTTTGTCTCAACATGAATGAGAGGGTAATATCTGGGGGTCCTCCACCTTGATGCTGGGTGCTAAAGGGGGCATGAAAAAAAACACTCTACCTTGTAAAAGGGTAGCAAACTGAAGTAGTGCTAAGCATAAAAGAAAGCCCAGCTTAGCTGAAGTTACCCATAAACAGAATAAAGACATTGGCCCAGATTTATCAAACTGTGTGAGAGAAAAAATAGAGGGATTTTCCCACAGCAACTAATCACAGCTAAGCTAACAAGCTGAGGTAAAGTGAAAGCTGAGCTGTGATTGGTTCTTGTGGAAAAATGTCTCTATATTTCCTCTCACACAGTTTAATAAATCTGGGCCATTGAAAGTTAAGTTGCTGGCTACATTTAGAGAGAAAAAAAAAAGATAATTTTACAGTATCTGAAAAAAGTACAGTAGATATCTAGGAATTGTCCAATAACAATTTCAACTTGGAGGTTGTCACAGAAAAAAAGGTGTTTTCTAATTCCAAGTGGTTTTGTCATCTTATTATATGTTTTGAATTCTAATATAGTTACACTTAAAAAAAAGAGGGGAAAATAGCAGTTATCCCAGCACATATTCCAAAGGTATTGTGTATTCTACAAAAGTGTCGTATTGGCCTACTTTGAGTTGATGTGTCAGTATACATTTCCTTTAGTGAGCAGAAGGGCGTAGTAAGCTACACTTTTCCAAGCAGAGACATACACTAACAAAATAAAATGTAAATATGTAGCTATAAATTCTAAAACTATATACTGGCAATTAACGAGAACTCATGTTTTTGTGCATTGCTCCTAATTTTGTAAAGCAAAAATTTATCAATATTGCCCTGCCCACAGCCCAGCACTCAACCTTTGGGCATGTTTACATGGCAGAATGTCCACCCGGCACTAGGACCGCTTGGAAATGTCTCCATAGATGGAAATGCATTCCCGAGTGGATTCCGCAGAAAGAATTGACAAGTCAATTCTTTCTGAACAGGCTGTAATTAGAATTTCCACGACAGATGAAAACAATGGGGCTCAAAATTTTTTGCTGGATTCCGTTGTAATATTTTGACATGTGAACATAGTCTTTAGGTTTTAATCAACATTATACAGTCTAGGAAATCTAAACAAACCAGAATCTACATAGAAAAAATACTTACCTTTTCTGTGCTGTGTCAGCTCAAGAGCATTGTATTCACAAGACGAAATCCTGTTTTTTAATGATTTCATCAGCACCTTATCAAGTTCCACCAAGGTATGCACATTGAAGGCCTGAAACCAACAAGGTACAGCATTAAAATAACAACAAGTGGCAATAAACAGCTTATCAAATATTTATCAAGCACAAACACATAAGAGGAAACATGTTAAGGTATAGTAAAACCAATATTAATATTTAGGCTCTGAAACAGCCTGTCATGTACAAACATGGGTAACAGACATTTTTTTTTTATTATTTACTGTTACAGTGCTAGATCGGAACTCCACCAGCCCACATAGAGCTGCATTGAAAAATAATGCTGCATAATGCGAGCTGTGGAAAATTTTGTATTAGTTAGTTATGTCTCTCACTAGCCCTGAAATAGTTATACCACACTCCTAGAACATGAAGCAAAATAAAAAGAGGAAAATAAGAATACCTAATCACACGGTCAGGGACCATACTGTAAAAATCTCAAAATGTCTGTTCACACCCTTTAGGGCCAAGCCCATTTTCACCTTAACCCCTTAAAAACTCAGCCCATTTGGGCCTTAAAGGGGTACTCCACTGCCTTAACCTACTTTTGGCAGTTAGTTAGTTCTGGGGCTATATGTTATTATGGCTTTTTTTTCATGTTGCTAACGGTTCTGTATGTGGTGTTTTACTTATCTTTTTTCCAGACCCGGAAGCTGGTTTCTTCATTTGCTTCCTGCCTTGCCCCGACCACTTTGTTTCTTTTCTTCCGCCGCCATCTTGTCATCGGGACGTCACCGTGGAGGGTGGTGTGTTGGAGGCTGGCCTGCCCCTCGCTCCGTACGTGCCCGCCTCCCACGCGACGGAATCCTCGGTCGGATATGGCTGCTTTCTGCGAATCGGATGTCGTGATGGGCGCATGCGCAGTTGGTCCTCTCTCCGGAGGATCATCTGCGCATGTGCCATAGTGATGTCAACATCGGGCCTGACGCGCTGGAGGATTGTTAACCCTAACCTGGCTAGAGGTGAGCCCCGGAGCGCTGGACAGCTCCTGAAGGTTTTCTATGGCAGTGTTTCCCAACCAGGGTGCCTCCAGCTGTTGTGAAACTACAACTCCCAGCAAGCCCAGACAGCCTTCGCCTATGGGGATTTTCTCCCCATAGAAAAGATATGTCAGCAGAGAGCATTGTGGTCATGATGTCAGCAGAGAGCTCTGTGTTCCAAAAAGAAAAAAATTTCCTCTGTAGTATTCAGCAGCTAATACGTCCTGGAAGGATTAAGATTTTTTAATGGAAGTAATTTACAAATCTGTTCAACTTTCTGGCACCAGTTGATAAAAAAAAAAAAGTTTTCCATCGGAGTACCCCTTTAAGTACCAGGGAACAAAGACGTACCTGTACGCCCTTGGTCCCTAAGTGGTTAATCATATAGAAGGAGATTCATCAAACTCCGTGTTAGATTTTTTTTTTCTATTCATGCTGCGACTTTTAGATTTTTGCTTATTCCAAAGCACATTTCTAAAATCTGCTCAGGTAGTATTTTTTTTTTTTTTTACTTTGCAATAGTCTCCATTTAAAAGTGACATTTATTCCAGGTCCAACCTGTCTTACAGAAAGTACATACGTCTGCAGAAAAGGACATTAATACCCACTTTAACAACTGTTCTTCTTCTGCATCTTCTGCAGCATTAAAGTTAATGTTAATTATAGAAAAAATTTACTATATAACTAATAACACTATTAATTTTAACCCCTTAAGGACCGGGGGGATTTTCGTTTCTGCACTTTCGTTTTTTGCTCCTTGCCTTTAAAAAACTCTTTCAATTTTGCACCTAAAAATCCATATGATTGCTTATTTTTTGCGCCACCAATTCTACTTTGTAATGACGTCATTTTGCCCAAAAATCTACGGTGAAATGGAAAAAAAACACATTGTGAGACAAAATTGAAAAAAAAACCTGCAGTTTTGTAAATTTTGGGGGCTTCCGTTTCTACGTAGTAAATTTTTCGGTAAAAATGACACCTTATCTTTATTCTGTAGGTTCATACGATTAAAATGATACCCTACTTATATAGGTTTGATTTTGTCGTACTTCTGGAAAAAATCATAACTTCATGCAGGAAAATTAATACGTTTAAGATTGTCATCTTCTGACCCCTATAACTTTTTTATTTTTCCGTGTATGGGGTCGTATGAGGGCTCATTTTTTTGCGCTGTGATCTGAAGTTTTTAATGGTACAATTTTTGCATTTATAGGACTTATTGATTGCACTATTTTGGACTTTGGAATGTTTTTGCGCAAACGCCATTGACCATGCGGTTTAATTAACTATATATTTTTATAATTCAGACATTTCTGCACGCGGCGATACCATATATGTTTATTTTTATTTTTATTTACACTGTGTTTTTTTTCATGGGAAAAGGAGGGTGATTCAAACTTTTAATAGGGAAGGGGTTAAATGATCTTTATTCACTTTTTTTTCACTTTTTTTTTGCAGTGTTATAGCTCCCATAGGGACCTATAACACTGCACACACTGATCTTTTACATTGATCACTGGTTTCTCATAGGAAACCAGTGATCATTGATTCTGCCGCTTGACTGTTCATTCCTGGATCTCAGGCACTGAGCAGTCATTCGGCGATCGGACAGCGAGGAGGCAGGTAGGGACCCTGTCCTGTAAGCTGTTCGGGATGCCGCAATTTCGCCGCGGCTATCCCGAACAGCCCGCTGAGCTAACCGGCACTTTTTACTTTCACTTTTAGCCGCCTGGCTCAGCTTTGAGCGCGCGGCTAAAGGGTTAATAGCACGCGGCACCGCGATCAGTGCCGCACTTTTAGTGGCAGGTCCCGGCTTCACTATGACGCCGGGCCCGACGTCATATGATGCGGGGTCACCATGGGACCCCGCGTTATATCACGGGAGTGGGACCAAGGACGTACTCATACGTCCTTGGTCCTTAAGAGGTTAAGGTTGAAAATACACACTGCACACCTTATTAATTTTAGGACACGTACATGCTGGTGTACCCACTACATTTTTTTTTATTAATGTAGTGTTAAAACAGAATAAGGCACAAAATAATTGTGTAAGAATTTTTTACACACTACATAAATAACCCATATGTGGCACCAAGATTTTTCCTTAAAAAAAAGAAACATCCATAGTAATACAGCTTCATGCACATTTTGGGGGAATAGGGGATAAGATTTCTGATCCCACCGCAATCTTCATGCAGCACCCGGAATTCTGTCCCTGGTGCTGCTCCAGTCTAAGAAACAGTGGGTTTCCAGGACTGGAGACGTGACGTCACGTCATGCCCCTTTGAGACATCATGGCACGCCCCGACCATTCATGCCTATGGCATAGACATGAATGGAGGGGGAGTGGCATGACATCATGAGGGGGTGTGGCATGATGTTGCATCTCCAGCACCGGAAACCCACTGTTTCCGAGATTGGAGGAGCATCCGGCACAGAATGCCGGATGCTGCACGGAGATCGCGGCAGGTCCCAGTGGCAGGGATAAGATGTCTATGGGAGGAAAACCCCTTTAAGTCTAAATTTATCAAATTTTTTAAAAAAAATTTATTTTACCTTTTTAAAGCAAAAGAAACTTAAAAAAAAAAGTCCTGTTCTTTTGTAATAAAATAATGGTTATAAGATATAGTTTAATCATATCATTAGATAAATCAAAAGGTTTGTAAAGAGTTTAATTTGAGTTTGTTCTGTAACCTTTTAATAATCTTATGACAACTAATAAGACAAGCTTGACAAATAATATGACACAATAATTGCTAAACTCCTGCTGTTAAATAAGCAGAATTTTTGGAGAAACAATGCCTTGAGAGACAATAACGTAATAACATTAGTAATGCGAACATTGACATTGAAATGCCTACTTTGAGGATAGCTGTACAAGGTCTTATTTAACAATTTGGCAAGAATAGTGCCCGGTCTATGAAAAGTAGCATTTCCTTTGGTGGACGTAATAATTATTGCATATAATTCAAATGCACTATTCACTACCAGCAAGCTGGTATCTTTAAAATAGCAGAGATTAAATCACAAAGTTTGTGAGAAAGTTACCCTACATATGGCAGGGCCAGATTGAGATTAAAGAGCAGCCCTGCCTCACAAACCACCCCAACAGCCCACATAAAATACTTTCCCATCCCTAAAACAATGATACAAAAAAAATTAGCGGTGCCCTAAGTGCACTGCTGTGAATTTTTCTGTATTATGTCACACTACTCCTTAAATTATATAAACCACACCATCAAAAATAAAGGATGAAAAGCAGAACATAGAAGCACTTAAAGGGGTACTCCACTGGAAAATATTTTTTTTAATCAACTGGTGCCAGAAATTTAAGCAGATTTTTGAATTACTTGTAAGTAAAAATCTTAATCCGCGATTAATCAGCGAGTTTTAGATCGCGGGAGGTCCGAGCGATGGGGCCCCCACGATCTCCTGTTTGGAGCCCCGGGTCTCCAGCACAGGAGGGCATCACATCCCCTGCCCAAAGCGGGAGCTGCTACGCCCCCTTCATACACCATTATGGGAGAGCCGTTCGGCAATCTTCGGCTCTCTCATAGGGTTTTTATGGAGGGGGTGTGGCGGCTCCCACTTCGGGTAGGGGTCATGACGCGCTCCTGTGCTGGAGACTTGTCCTTTAACACTTTATGCAGTAGACAGGCTCCATAAGTGTTGGTAGTGAGGTCTGGGTGAACAATTGTTCAGTGTTCTGGGTGGAACTGCATACATCAGCAAGCCTGTTTAAAGGAGCATATCGCAAGGAAACCCTGAACACTATGAGGACATTTCATTCATAATAACTAAATATTCTTATAAACAATGTGTGTAACAATATATTGTAAGCTGTGTGGCCTGTGTCTACTTCTTGAGAATAAGTATAAATATTATTGGGTGTTCCAGTAGTAAATACTATATGAAGGTGTGTTGGCGGTAATATATAAGAACACTGGAGCAGCAGGATTAGAAGGTAAGCTTAAAGGACAACTGTAGTGGTACACTTTTATATATGCCCGTGCCCGGGCCTCAAAAACAAACAAAATAAACTCATACATACCTTCTTACGAGCCCCCGTTGGTCTGGCAAAGGCCTCTTGGTCCGGCAGTGCTTCCTGGGGACGGGGACGCCGCAGAGCCGTAGGCTTATCACCTACCGTAGCGATGTCCCGCCCCGGTCGGTGATAGGCTGAGCCCACATCATGTAAGAAGCCGGCCAGAGCTCCTTACATGACAGTGGGCTCAGCCTATCACCGACCGGGGTGGGACATCGCTACGGTCATGCTCATATCAATCCTGATCGTAGCAGTGCATTGTTATACCAAAGCGTGAGCATGTTAAAAAAAAAAACTATGCCTTATTTAAAGGCATAATAACCATGTTTACCTACAACCCAGGGCCCATTTACATGTCTTCATTAGGTGTTTAGCACACCTAATTCATGGCAGCCATGCTCTTTACAGGCTATGTAATCAGGAAGGGCCATGTGACAGTGGCAACATCACGTGACAGCGGGTAATGGGCTGAGCCTATCACATGAAGGGGGCTGGCTTGACAAACAAAACAAGAAGCAGCAAAGCTCCCGTTTGATCACCTGACATACAATGCTTGTCTAAGCTCGCGGTGGTCACTGGGAAAACCCTAAGATTACAGAAACGTATGTTGCACATAAGGAACTTCCAGGGACAACACTACAACAAAGGTCAAGAATCACTAAACAAAGGTAACGCCATTATTAATGATTTTTAATTAAAGGGGTATTCTCGAATTTTTGTTTTTTGAATATGAGACAGGGGAAGCAAAGTTAGTCTAGTTACTTATATACTTCCTTTTTCTGTGCAGATGTTGAATTTCTTTGTCTTTCTTTTCCCCAGAAGTTAATTTTTTGCAGCCCACAAAATGAGTGTTGTCTTGGACCATTTCCAGCTTGCTGTGCGGCCTAAGACAATTCTTCACATCAGAAGGGGTGAAATGGTCAAATACCCCTGCTTAAATAACCACTTTTTTCAGCAGGGGGATTTGACTTTTACAGCACTCTTGAGAGAGTCGTACTGATGGAACGCATGAGGTGAGACACAGATTCTCATATTATATCATGGCTGCTGCTGGCTAGGCTCTTGTTTGGTATTGCACATGCTATGTGCCTAGTTTAATCCCTGCTACTTTGTTTACATAGATTTTGTGTATATAGGTGAAAATACAGATAGCGCAATCCACTAATGCACCAGATAGCATATGATATATTATAACTGGCATATCCCTCCACTTCATCCACATCTTCTCCCTGCCCTTGGCTGAACTTTATGGACATGTCTCTTTTTGACTGTGCTAACTATATGACAGGACAGACAGAGTCAAGCTCATGAACTGGTTGCACCAGATACCCACATCTGCCAATTCGTTTTTTGGCAAAGTCCTGTGATTGTTTAAATGACTGAGCACATTGTGGATACGTCGTCCGGCTCTTCATCCAGCACAACGGAAAATCAAAGGTATACATACAGGTGACTATATGACACCTGCTTTTCTTTCCTATGCACTAATTTTATACATTTCCCCTGGAAAGACCAAGACCAAACAAAGTTCACCTATGTATTGGTTTTTACACTGTTATTTAAGGAGTATTCCAGGAAAAAAAACTTTTTTTTATATATCAACTGGCTCCAGAAAGTTAAACAGATTTGTAAATTACTTCTATTAAAAAAAGCTTAATCCTTTCAGTACTTATGAGCTTCTGAAGTTAAGGTTGTTCTTTTCTGTCTAAGTCCTCTCTGATGACACCTGTCTCGGGAAACGCCCAGTTTAGAAGCAAATCCCCATAGCAAACCTCCTCTAAACTGGGCATTTCCTGAGACAGGTGTCATCAGAGAGGATTTAGACAGAAAAGAACAACCTTAACTTCAGAAGTTCATAAGTACTGAAAGGATTAAAAACAAATTAATATAAGTAATTTACAAATCTGTTTAACTTTCTGGAGCCAGTTGATATATATATATATATATATATATATATATATATATATAAAAAAGTTTTTTCCTGGAATACCCCATAAATATATATATTATATATGTTTAAAATTCCAGGAATCACCAATGTGGAATACAATTTGGGTTTCTGTTTTTTGTGGATACTAAAGTTCCACAATTTCTAAACCAATGGGCACAGAACTAAAGACATTTTTGCAATAGCTAGATAGAATCCAATAACATTGAAATGCAATTTAAAATAAATATGTCAAGTATACCCTGTAAAAATATGGCCTGTAGCCTTTTATTCATTTTATGCTGGATATTTTTAGCCAAAGAGTAATACGCTATCAATTCCTTTTAATTGAAATAACATAATTAAAGCACATCCATTATGTATACAGTCTGAAAGCTGGAAGATTCGCAAAGCAACTTAAAATCTAGGCATTAAATGCAATTGAGTTACATGTCACATTTATAAAACATATTGCAGTACCTAATACATGTAGTACTAACCCTAAACCTTATGATGTAATAAAGTACAAAGCTGTGTTTAAATTTTGCTGTGAAATTTTTTTATGTCTTATTAGTCTTTTTGTATTTAAGACAGCATGGTTGATAAAGCTAAAAAAATACAGATAGAAGTAAACATAGTGAGCACTGATACCGCTATGCTGGGTGGAGTTCATATACCTGAAGCTACACACCTTGATCTCTCCTGAAAATCCACCACTTTAGTTGTGCTCAACCCAGAATGACGGCAAGTCCAGATACAAAAAAGCAGGTGTAAAATAACCAGATGGCAGAACACACTTGTCTTCCTGACCTGACAGGTGGATGTCACCTATCGTGTCTGCTCCTGGCCCACTGCTCAGGTTTAACTGTATTATTTATTATCTTGCAATATATTGTGAATGCACTTATATACTTTATTGTGCCCTAAGGGGTTAACCTGTTTGTGCAGGAGGATGCTAAGGGGATCACATGCTTGCTTTAGACTACCAGGGATGTGGCCCTGCCTACCCCAAAGTCTACTAGACTGGAAGGAGTAAGTCAGTGTCTAGTGTGAGGAGAAGAGAGTTGAGGTGACCATTAGACCTCTGCTGTGGATCTGTACCTCGCCACATGAGGATAGGCCCAAGAAAATCCAGTTACTTCATTAAATTGTTCCAGAGCTACAGCACCCTTCACAGGATCCCACCGACCAAGTCGTTCAGAAAGTCAGAAGCAATTTTGCAGTGGGAAGAAGAGCTAAGAGAGCCCTCATACCCCATTAGCAAAGAAGAGGATTACAGTAGATAGAAAGCTTTGGGCAACTAGGGTCCATAAATAAACAGTTTTCACCTGGAGAGTAGAATCTCCTGTAAGCTTTGCACTACTGTGGAACTGTTGAAAATGTAGTAGTTTCCATAACCCTGCATCTGTGATCATTATTACCCCAGTGCTTGCCCCAGGAAGCTACTACCCTTGGAGCGTGGAGGTCAACGCTACCGTGGCATCACAAGCTGTTAATTGTTATTGCCACACTATACACATACTAAAACATGCCACTTTAGCCTGGATTTCCACACATTCACATGAGTAGAATAAAACAAGTACATTTATTGTAAACACAGACAGGTATGGATGCAAACATGGCTATATTCTACATTATCACAGTATTCATATTGGTTGTTAATTTTCTGATATTTTTGCCACCCCTGCATCTCTTTTGTATGATTTACACTGTTTCTACTTAACACAAGAAACATATTCCCAGCATAAATGTATGATTGTCATCTGACTTCTGTGTATAGTAGATTGTAATACAATTTCATAAAAATTATGTCAATCTGGCCATATGTGTTAGTCATAGATTTCATCATTTGATACTATAGCACAATAGTTCCACAAAAAATATATTATATTTTGTTTCATTAAATTCTGACCCACTGTTAGAGAAAAAGAGAAATCAATATGTATATATTGTTGTTTAATAGGGATCTAGTAGATCAATATGTACCTTAAATCAAGAACCATAAGGTCCAATGATTGCATACACAGCATTGCATTTGATATGCATTTATAAAATAAAATTCATTAATATGTTCCATAGTTGCATTTTTACCTGACAGATGAACGGTACTGGATCAATGGTTTTTAGAAGCAGATGCTTAAGGTCTTCAACTGTTGAGAAATATTCAATCTGCACAGATGCTATAATGACTTCTTCACAGCAAACATTTACTGTCACTTCACTGGGAGGGAAATCTTATGGAAGAAAAAAAACACAGAAAAACATAATTTGTTAATAACAAATACATATGTACTATACCGGTTATAATGATAATAAACTATTGTGTTTATACATTTAGAAGTTACACAGCCACCATACAGGATTAAGTACTATTCTATGTCAGGGCATTCTGGGAGTAACACCCGCTATAGATTTTGTCTGAATTCTGCTGATGAACTAACAATTACAAATAGGTCTATATAACCTTGGGGAACGCTATTTGGATCACTATTCCCGTTATAAGGATACATTTCTGTGAATGAGGTTGGCTTTTGAAAGCTTATGAACTGAGGCAACAAGCCTTCCTACATTCCCAGTGCCTCAACTTTTTATTTAGCTGTAGATCATGCTGTGGTCATTGTGGATATGTGTTTCCTAACATATTTGTAAATGACTCAATTTACCAAAAATGACTCCTTACCTCAGTAAAAAGAAGTATTGGCCACTATGTCTATCACTTCCCTGCAAACTGTTGCCTACTGTACACCTTTAGCTAAACAGACACCAAGACAGAACACTGGAAGTTGGGGCGGAGCTTAGCTAGTGCTATGTTTGGAGAGAGTGTGAATATTTCATAAATTACTTTATAGCAAAGGCCCTCAGAGGTTTAAAGTTCTGGATAATTTATAAATACCTAAACATTTGTTTAAGGATAACTGAATTTTCATTTTCAAGTTGAAAAACATCCCTAGGATGGTTTTTCAACTTTAGATTGGACAATGGTTGAACTATTCTTTGAAACTGTATTATTTTTATTTATTGTACTCCCCCCCCCCCCCCACCCGTTTTTTCTTCTGATCAGCTCTTTGTATTTCTTTCCAGAACAGGGTGTATATACTTTATCTGGAGACGGATAGTCAGAAGAGGCATAAGTTAAGAAAATGTTTTTTGTGCCAATAGTACATTTATCCTCTCCTTAAGGACACAGCACAAAATGTAGGTCCTTGTGCCCTGGTACTTAAGCACCAGGATGTAAATTTACTTCCTGTACATGACGCGAGCACCCGAGAGGTGGTCGCATTATGCACAGCAGGTCCTGGTCCCAGCAGCCAGGAACCTGCGGGTAATGGTGGACATCAGCGATCACGCTGATGTCCACCATTAACCCCTCAGATGCTATGATCAATACAGATCACGCCAACTGCACCAATGCAAGCGTTTCAATTGCACGGCTGTGGGGATCCGATCATCCAACATGGTAGCCGGAGGTCCCATCACATGCTCCGGCCATCATCCAAGAGTCTTCTTCTCTGTTCTGACAACAGACCAGGAAAGATGAGCATTGATAATACTGATCAGTGCTACACCTAAGCATAGCACTGAACAGTATTAGCAATCTAAAGATTGCTATAAATAGTCCCCTATGTGGATATAAAAAGTGCAAAAAAATTGTAAAAAAAAGTTAAAACAAAATGTGAAAAAGCCCCTCCCCCAATATAAATTTTAATGGCCCCTAATAGTTCCCATTTTACCCTGAAAAGCGTAAAAAAATTAATAAAAATATTTTGTATCACCGCATGTGTAAATGTCTGAACTATAAAAATATAATGTTAATGATCCAGTACGGTAAACGGCGTAAACATTTTTTTTTTTTAAAGTACAAAATTGCAGCTTTTTTGTCACATCACATAAAACATTTTTTTTATAAAAAGCAATTAAAAAGTTACATATACGCAAAAAAATTACCAATAAAAACTACAGATCACAGAGCAAAAAAATGAGCCCTCATACAGCCCGAATACGAAAAAATGAGAAACTTAGAGGTGGTCAGAATAGTTATTTTAAACATACTAATTTTGTTAAGTTTTTGTTTTTTAAATCAATACACTAATAGAAAAGCATGTAGCCATGGGAATCATTTTAATTTCAATTAAATTGACTAAAGAAATAAAGAAAACATGTCATTTTTACTGTAAAGTGTGCAGTGTGAATAAGAAACTTTCCAAAATTTGATAATTTGTGGTTTTCTTTTCAATTTCCCCACACAAATAACATTTTTTTGGTTGTGCCATACATTTTATGGTAGAATGATTGAGGTAAATACAAAGGACTGTGTGTCAGTAGCTAGAAATATAAAAGAGTTATGATTTTTAGAAGACAAGGCGGAAAAAAGGAAAATGCAAAAATAAAATTGGCTGTGTCCTTAAGGACAAAATGGGCTGTGTCCTTAAAGGGGTAGTCCGTTGCAAAACTTTTTTTGCATTTTAAATCAACTGGTGCCAGAAAGTTAATGGAGTAGTCTAGTGCAGACTATTCCTGGTGCGTTGTTGGTTTTCTGGTCCCGTCTTCTTCCATGTGCAGGGATCATCATACTGGGCTTAGCCTATCACAGGCCAAGGCGGGACATCGGCCAGTGATAGCCTGAGCACGTGTGACAATCCATGTACACGAAAGAAGGAAGAAGACGGGAACGGAGGACTGATCAACTGTAGCGGTGGTCTGGGGGAATGCAGGAAGTTGAGTAAAAATGTATTTTCTTTTTTTTTTTTTTTTTTAGCCCGGGCAGAACGGAGGAAGAATAGACTACTCCTTTAACCCCTTAAGGGTGCAGGACGTAAATGTACGTCCTGGTGCGGTGGTACTTAACGCACCAGGACGTACATTTACGTCCTAAGCATAACCGCGGGCATCGGAGCGATGCCCGTGTCATGCGCGGCTGATCCCGGCTGCTGATCGCAGCCAGGGACCCGCCGAAAATGGCCGACGCCCGCGATCTCGCAGGCGTCCGCCATTAACCCCTCAGGTGCCGGGATCAATACAGATCCCAGCATCTGCGGCAGTGCGCGATTTGAATGAATGAACGGATCGCCCGCAGCGCTGCTGCGGGGATCCGATCATTCATAACGCTGCACGGAGGTCCCCTCTCCTTCCTCCGTGCGGCTCCCAGCGTCTCCTGCTCTGGTCTGTGATCGAGCAGACCAGAGCAGAAGATGACCGAAAACACTGATCTATTCTATGTCCTATACATAGAACAGATCAGTGGTAGCAATCATGGTATTGCTATGAATAGTCCCCTATGGGGACTATTCAAGTGTAAAAAAAAAGTTAAAAAACGTAAAAGTAAAAGTAAAAAAAAAGTGAAAAATCCCCTCCCCCAATAAAAAAGTTAAACGTCCGTTTTTTTCCTATTTTACCCCCAAAAAGCGTAAAAATTTTTTTATAGACATATTTGGTATCGCCGCATGCGTAAATGTCCGAACTATTAAAATAAAATGTTAATGATCCCGTACGGTTAACGGCGTGAACGAAAAAAAAAGTCCAAATTCCTACTTTTTTAATACATTTTATTAAAAAAATTTATAAAAAATGTATTAAAAGTTTTTTATATGCAAATGTGGTATCAAAAAAAAGTACAGATCATGGCGCAAAAAATTAGCCCCCATACCGCCGCTTATACGGAAAAATAAAAAAGTTATATGTCATCAAAATAAAGGGATTATAAACGTACTAATTTGGTTAAAAAGTTTGTGATTTTTTTTAAGCGCAACAATAATATAAAAGTATGTAATAATGGGTATCATTTTAATCATAATGACCCTCAGAATAAAGAACACATGTCATTTTTACCATAAATTGTACGGCGTGAAAACAAAACCTTCCAAAATTAGCAAAATTACGTTTTTCGTTTTAATTTCCCCACAAAAATAGTGTTTTTTGGTTGCGCCATACATTTTATGATATAATGAGTGATGTCATTACAAAGGACAACTGGTCGCGCAAAAAACAAGCCCTCATACTAGTCTGTGGATGAAAATATAAAAGAGTTATGATTTTTAGAAGGCGAGGAGGAAAAAATGAAAACGTAAAAATTAAGGCCAAAATGGGCCTTAAGGCCAAAATGGGCTAAGTCCTTAAGGGGTTAAACAGACTACTTCTTTAAACTGTAAATTACTTCTATTTAAAATCTTAATCCTTCTAGTACTCATCAGCTGCTGTATGCTTTTCAGATAGTTGTATTTCTTTCTTGAGTTCTTTTTAGTTTGACCAAAGTGCTCTCTGCTGACACCTCTGTCAGTATCAGGAACTGTCCAGAGCAGGAGAAGTTTGTTATGAGAATTTGCTTGTACTCTGGACAGTACATGGACAGCGGTGTCAGCTGAGAGCACTGTGGTCAGACTAAAAAAAGGACTCCAGAAAGAAATACAACTTCCTGTAAAATATACAGCAGCTGATAAGCATTGGACAGATTTAGATTTTTAAATAAAAGTAATTTACAAATCTGTTTAACTTTCTAGCACCAGTTGATTTGAAAAAAATTGTTTTCCACCGGAGTAACCCTTTCAGGGGTTAAATAAACTCTGTTGTTTTATCAAATTTTGCATAGTGCAAGCGAATTTCAGAAACGTTGCAATTTTTCGTAACAGACAAAAATGCTTCTTTCTTCTGTAATCAACGCCCCCCCCCCCCCAACCTACTAATCTGTTATACACTATGAAAAATCAGCTCCGTTTTGTCCTTTGTCCTGTAACTGTCCTACAGCTCAGTGATTAAATTATAAGTAATAGAAGACTGTGGAGGGGAAAGGAGGGAGAAGGGTAAATATAAGTTTGCTGGATGCACATTGTTTAAATCAAGTACTGGATTGTATTACAAATATAGGGGGAGATTTATCACAACCTGTATAGAAGAAAACTGCAGCAGTTGCCCATAGCAATCACTGATTGGTTACTATGGGCAACTTCACATTTCCTCTGCACAGGTTTAGATAAATCTCCCCCATAGTTATTGTATTTCACTTTAATTTCATGCATACACTGAAGTAACCAGGGTGCCAAAGGTTAACATTTCTCACGTTTTGTTTTTCATTGAACAGCTGTATGATGATTTTATCATGTTATCTCAAAGCCAATAACTGTAGGAGAAGGTCCCTAGGTCGTTTCTCTCCTGAAAAGGGGTGGACTTAAACCGATTCTAGTTAGTTTTAGCCTGACCTTTGCCAGAGTCACATGTGCTTTAGCTAATCCCAGTATTTGTAAGGCCTAAATTGATACAAGCCATATTTACCTTCAGTCCCTGTTCCTAGCTATTCTAGTCCATGCTGTGAGGATATGTTCTACATATCAGGAGAGTATTTTCCAAGAAAGAATAAGTTGTACATAACCCTTTTAGCAGGAGTACTTCAAGTTATGTACAATCCAGCTGTGCTGCCATATATTTTAAGGGACGGGGACCAAATCTTCATTTTCCTGACTCCTAAGTTGTATTCCCTAAAGCTGTACCCTGGAATTGCGCAAGGAGTTTAAAAAAATCTTACAAGTTGTTTCATGAAATCCAAGCGTCAGAAGTCTCATTCCTGGGCTTTGCATATGTGAACAGCTTTATTTGACGAAAGTTTGTGGAATACAGAGGAACATAAGGTTAGCACTAGGGATGAGCGAATCAAATCTGACAAATCCGAATTTGTTTTGAATTTCAGGAAGAATTTGATTTGCAATGAATGCGAATATCGTTGCAATTCTATCGCAATTAATCGATTCATTAAACTCCATTTAGTGCCAGGCTCCAGGGCATCTAAAATGGCGGATCCACATATGAGGACATGGGGCAGGGAATCTTGGGAAGGCGGGAACAAGGGTAGGCGGCATGACCCTAAATCACGTGTAGCATGCAGGCTATCAGCAGCCAGTCACCCCTGTGATGTCACAGCCCTATATAATCGTCAGCCATATTACGGCCAGTCACTTCAGCCTTTCACTGCAGAGATAGATAGGGACAGATAGCGCTGTGTGTTGCACAGAAAAGCTTTTTTCCAGCAGCAATAGACCTCCTAGTCAAGTTAGCGTTCTGTTGCACAGAGAAAAGGACAGAGAGCAGTGTGTGTTTCACAGAAAGGCATTCTTACTGCAACAATTCACCTCCATGTCACTGTCTACAGCGTTCTATTACAGAGAGCAGTGTGTTGCACAGAACAGTAGCAGTTCACCTCAAACACAAATCCTGCCTAGAAACACTGATAGGGAAGGGAGTGAGATTGAAAGAGAAAGTGCAATTTTGGGTGTAGTACACAGCAACTGTGTGCTGCAGCACTGGTGTGTACTGCAGGTGTTGTGCGCAAATACTTTTTTAAGCGTACTGTAGCACATTTTTCTCCCCTAGGCAAAAGTACTCACTGGCTGCTTTTTTAATGGTACTGTAGCATATTGTACTCCTCTCATACACGCACTAAGTATGTCAGGCAGAGAAGTTCCAGGACATGCACAGTGGAGTGGCAGAGGCCTAAATTCATCAAGCAGAGATCGCAGCAGAATAGGGGTAAGTGGCAGCAGGAGTCGCAGCTAGAGGCCTGAGATCCCGGTATCAGCTAGCGGTCGTGTCTCGACCAGCAACCCATCTGCCGTCATCGATTGGTTAACACGGTCATCCACTTCATCACAAGTGACATCTTACACCCCCAGTCAATAGTCGGCGGGTTCCTCAGACACAACCCTCAGTTGGGATGGCCCGCGAGCAGTCCCTGTCCTTCCATTGCCTCTGTCCTATAGTGTTCACTCCCCCACAGAAGTATCTTATGCTGTCGGTTCAGCTCAACTATTTAGTGAGGATAATCTAGAGGACAGTCAGCAGCTACTGCACAGCCAAGAAGTGGAGGAGACATCTGCCGCTTCCTCTGCTAGGCAGGCAAGTAGTGATGAGGAGATTGGGGTGGGAGGTGGTGTTGCGAGCATTCAGGATCCTGAAGCAGACACTGTTGAGGAAGGCCATCAGTGACGTGCAGACACAACTCGATGATGATGATGAAGCCGAGCGAACTTGGGAGCTGGGTGCAGAAGGGGCTTCATCATCATCAGGAGAATAGGGTTGCATGTTGCCCATGAAGCAGCAGCTGAGCCAGCAAGGTGGTAGCATGGTTGGCAGTCAGCATGGTGGCAGAAGTGGAAAGTCTGGAGCCAAACGTGCCTGGGGTAGACCAACTGCTTCGTTGCAGCCTACCTTCCTGGGAGGAAGTGAAACAAGGGTTCCTGGAGTATGCGGCAGTAGCAGTCAATCAGTGCAGACTGTTGGTGAGAAAATTAGCTACTCGGCTGTGTGGCATTTTTTCCATCAAGCATCCAGAGGAGGTTAACCTGGCCACATGCAAGATGTGTTGATAGAAGGTGAAGCGTGGCCAAGGTCCCAATGTTTGCACCACGGCCCTGCCTCAAGATAAGCAGCGTTACCATAAAGCGGCTTGGTAGAACTGTTTCTCCGATGTGGTGGTCCAGCCTGCTGCATCACCCAGTGGTACGGCGCTCCCTGTTTCAGCCAGCCAAGGCTCCTCCATCTCAGCCGAAGGGAGCTGTGTGTCAAACCCATCTTATATCGCTCCAGATGTTCCTGCTCCTCCTACTTTGAGTCAGTCATTCTGCCAGCAATCCATCGGTGAAGCCATGTCCAAGAGACAACAGTATGCGCCCACTCATCCAACTGCGCAGAAGTGGAATGTGCTCCTGTCCAAGTTGCTGGTGCTGTAGTCCCTTCCTTTTCAAGGGGTGTAATCGGCACCTTTCAGAAAACTGATGGCTTGTGCCGGGCCAAGGTGGAGAGTGCCAAGCAGTCAATTCTTTGCGAAGAAGGCAGTACCAGCTCTGCACAATTTTGTGGAAATGAAGGTTGGCCAGTCCTTGAACCTCTCGGTGTGTACCAAAGTGCAGGCCTGCACAGACGTATGGAGCTGTAACTATGGTGGTCAGGGACAATACATGTCCTTTACAGCCCACAGGGTGAGTGTGGTTCCTGCACAGCCACAACAACAGCAACTTGGACAAGTCACGCCTCTTCTGTCTCCACGCTCTCAGGCCGTTGGTCTTGTGACAGTGTGCGACTTCGCCTCCTCATCCTCCATCGTGTCCTCAGCCTCCACTGCACGGACGAGTCTCAGTGTCCCTCCAGCATACCAAGTGTGTAGGGCACGGCGCTGTCACGCTGTTCTTCAGATGGTTTGCTTTAGCGAATAGAGTCACACAAGGGAGGAACTGTTTGAAGTCAATCATCAAGAAATCGAATCATGGCTTACTTCACAAAAACTAGAAATGCGAACCATGGTGACCGACAACGGGAAGAACATTCTGTCTGCGCTGCGACATAGAAGCCTGAGACATGCGCCCTGCATGGCACACATGTTCAATCTGGTTGTCAAGCGATTTCTGAAGTGTTCCCCGCATCTGCAAGACAGCCTAACAATGGGAAGGAAATTTTGCATACACTTCAGCCACTCGTACACCGCAAAGCACACCCTCCTTGAGCTGCAGCGTCAGAACGGCATCCCCCAACATAGTCTGATTTGTGACGTTTCCACACGTTGGAATTCCACCCTCCATATGTTGGACCGACAATACGAACAGAGAAAAGCCATCACCAATTTCTTGATGATCCAGGCGGATAGGACATCCTACGTGTCACGATGCCGGCTGGCAGGAGGTGGATCCTCTGTGCCAGAGAGGGATTGGCGAGGACCGTGCTAGTGGACCGGTTCTAAGTCACTACTGGTTTTCACCAGAGCCCGCCGCAAAGCGGGATGGTCTTGCTGCGGCGGTAGTGACCAGGTCGTATCCACTAGCAACGGCTCAACCTCTCTGACTGCTGAAGATAGGCGCGGTACAAGGGAGTAGACAGAAACAAGGTCGGACGTAGCAGAAGGTCGGGGGCAGGCGGCAAGGTTCGTAGTCAGGGTGGATAGCAGAAGTTCTGGTACACAGGCTTTGGACACACAAAACGCTTTCACTGGCACAAGGCAACAAGATCCGGCAAGGGAGTGCAAGGGAGGAGATCAGATATAGCCAGGGAGCAGGTGGAAGCCAATTAAGCTAATTGGGCCAGGCACCAATCATTGGTGCACTGGCCCTTTAAGTCTCAGGGAGCTGGCGCGCGCGCGCCCTAGAGAGCGGAGCCGCGCGCGCCAGCACATGACAGCAGGGGACGGGAACGGGTAAGTGACCTGGGATGCGATTCGCGAGCGGGCGCGTCCCGCTGTGCGAATCGCATCCCCGACGGCCATGACAGCGCAGCGCTCCCGGTCAGCGGGACCGACCGGGGCGCTGCGGAGAGAGAGACGCCGTACGCGCTCCGGGGAGGAGCGGGGACCCGGAGCGCTAGGCGTAACAGTACCCCCCCCCTTAGGTCTCCCCTTCTCTTTGTCCGGTAACTGCCTCCCCTGGGATGAGGACACCGGGAAAGGATGGAGGGATTCCTCAACGGCAGGCAGTACAGCAGGAGTGGGAATGGGGAGGGAGGGCAGAGGGCGAGGCCTGGCACGGGGCAGTGTGACACCAGGACGAGGGCCATGAGGAGGCACCGAGGCTTGCCTGACTGGACTGGGAGGGGGGGAGAGGCACTTCTTAAGGCGGGCAGAGTCCATAACGACCTTAGGGAGACCGGATACAGGAGGAACCACAGGGTCACGGCAGGGAGTACTGGGAACCGGTTTAAGGCAGTCCTTGAAGCAAGAGGTACCCCAGCTCTTGATCTCCCCTGTGGACCAATCCAGGGTTGGGGAATGGTGTTGAAGCCAGGGTAGGCCAAGGAGAATTTCGGAAGTGCAATTGGAGAGGACCAAAAACTCAATTTTTTCGTGATGAGTTCCGATGCACATTAGGAGGGGCTCCGTGCGGTAACGCACGGTGCAATCCAACCTGGCTCCGTTGACCGCGGAAATGTGGAGTGGCTTGACAAGACGGGTCACCGGGATGCGGAATTTATTCACCAAGGACTCCCGAATAAAATTCCCAGAGGCACCAGAGTCCAGGCAGGCCACGGCTGAGAGGGAAGAGCTGGCTGAAGGAGAAATCCGTACAGGCACCGTGAGACGTGGAGAAGCCGACTTAGCATCAAGAGACGCCACACCCACGAGAGCTGGGTGCGAGCGTGCGTTTCCCAGACGTGGAGGACGGATAGGGCAATCCACCAAAAAATGTTCGGTACTGGCACAGTACAGACAAAGATTCTCTTCCTTACGGCGATTCCTCTCTTCCAGGGTCAGGCGAGACCGATCCACTTGCATGGCCTCCTCGGCGGGAGGCCTAGGCGCAGATTGCAATGGAGACTGTGGGAGAGGTGTCCAGAGATCTAAGTCTTTTTCCTGGCGGAGCTCTTGATGCCTCTCAGAAAAACCCATGTCAATGCGAGTGGCTAGATGAATGAGTTCATGCAGGTTAGCAGGAGTTTCTCGTGCGGCCAGAACATCTTTAATGTTGCTGGATAGGCCTTTTTTAAAGGTCGCGCAGAGGGCCTCATTATTCCAGGAAAGTTCAGAAGCAAGAGTACGGAATTGTATGGCGTACTCGCCAACGGAAGAATTACCCTGGACCAGGTTCAGCAGGGCAGTCTCAGCAGAAGAGGCTCGGGCAGGTTCCTCAAAGACACTTCGAATTTCCGAGAAGAAGGAGTGTACAGAGGCAGTGACGGGGTCATTGCGGTCCCAGAGCGGTGTGGCCCATGACAGGGCTTTTCCAGACAGAAGGCTGACTACGAAAGCCACCTTAGACCTTTCAGTAGGAAACTGGTCCGACATCATCTCCAAGTGCAGGGAACATTGCGAAAGAAAGCCACGGCAAAACTTAGAGTCCCCATTAAATTTGTCCGGCAAGGACAGGCGAAGGCTAGGAGTGGCCACTCGCTGCGGAAGAGGTGCAGGAGCTGGCGGAGGAGATGATTGCTGCTGAAGTTGCTGCACAATGGTGGACACTTCCGACAGCTGGTGGGTTAGATGGGCGATCTGTCGGGATTGCTGGGCGACCACCGTGGTGATATCAGAGATATAAGGCAGAGGGACCTCAGCGGGATCCATGGCCGGATCTACTGTCACGATGCCGGCTTGCAGGAGGTGGATCCTCTGTGCCAGAGAGGGATTGGCGAGGACCGTGCTAGTGGACCGGTTCTAAGTCACTACTGGTTTTCACCAGAGCCCGCCGCAAAGCGGGATGGTCTTGCTGCGGCGGTAGTGACCAGGTCGTATCCACTAGCAACGGCTCAACCTCTCTGACTGCTGAAGATAGGCGCGGTACAAGGGAGTAGACAGAAACAAGGTCGGACGTAGCAGAAGGTCGGGGGCAGGCGGCAAGGTTCGTAGTCAGGGTGGATAGCAGAAGTTCTGGTACACAGGCTTTGGACACACAAAACGCTTTCACTGGCACAAGGCAACAAGATCCGGCAAGGGAGTGCAAGGGAGGAGATCAGATATAGCCAGGGAGCAGGTGGAAGCCAATTAAGCTAATTGGGCCAGGCACCAATCATTGGTGCACTGGCCCTTTAAGTCTCAGGGAGCTGGCGCGCGCGCGCCCTAGAGAGCGGAGCCGCGCGCGCCAGCACATGACAGCAGGGGACGGGAATGGGTAAGTGACCTGGGATGCGATTCGCGAGCGGGCGCGTCCCGCTGTGCGAATCGCATCCCCGACGGCCATGACAGAGCAGCGCTCCCGGTCAGCGGGACCGACCGGGGCGCTGCGGAGAGAGAGACGCCGTACGCGCTCCGGGGAGGAGCGGGGACCCGGAGCGCTAGGCGTAACACTACGTAGTCAGTTGGCCGATGTCTATTTGCGCCATTGTCCATCCTCTCGCAGGTCTGACTCGGGGGGCCCACTGCGCTCACCTTCCACTGCCATACAGTTGCTGATGAGTAGCTTTCTTCATCTGCATAGTAAAGCAACTCATCAGCAGCAGGTAGACCTGGAGCAGGACCTGAACCAGCAGGTGGTGGCATACCTTGACATGACCATGCCAACACACCCTGAAGATCCGCTGGACTTCTGGCCAGCCAAACTTGATTTGTGGCCACAATTAGCAGAAAAAAGCTATCCTGCTCGGCTAGTGATGTGCCATCAGAGTGGGTGTTTAGTGCGGCGGGGGCCATAGTAACCCCAAGGAGAACTCGTCTGACAACAAAAAATGCGGAGAGACTGACCTTTGTGAAGATGAATCAGGCATGGATCAGCCAGGATTTACACCCACCAATGCCTGATGCAGAGTAGATTGACCATGTTGCCACACCAACACTTCACAAATATGGATAGTGCTAAACATGTTTAAGGTGCTGCTCCCCAGTTACAGACATTCCTTGCCATCAGACCACAAGTAAGTATTGAGGATATGCAATAGCTAAAACTTAACTTTTCTTACAATAAAATATACGTACTATAATTAAAAAAAATAAAAATAAAGGAAAGGTGTGCAAAAAACACCATGTGTCACCTACACCACCAAGTATTGATGTGATGCAAAGACCTCTAAGAGGTGGAAGAGAACAACGTATGATCCACTGTAACCGGTGGGGTAATAACTCCCCCTGCAAGGCCCTAGTCTCGCCTTAATCATTTCTCTTCTGGGGGGCGTGGCTTGGCGCTTGCCGGAGATGTGCACTGCTGGCGAATAAAGTGACTTATAGCCCGCTCAGTTTGTTTATTTGGCTCCTATTTCCACTTGCCGACTCATCATGTCTTCTAGTTCCCGCAGGAGGGCGAAAACAGGCAATCAAGTCCGCAAACTCACAGATTTTTATGCCCAATCAGACTTGGGAGGATTTCAAGATGGCGCTGGTGCACGCTCCCCGGCAGGGCCTGCCTCCTCCGCAAAACCAGATACTCGCTGCAGCGGGGGGCCGGCAGCAGAGTGCCTCCATGCCACCTTCGTCTCTCTTACCTGTCCCGGTGGCTGGTCTACTGGGCCCGAGATCCTCTGATGGCTCCAAGCGGCACTCTGGTGGCGGTACCTCAATGTCTTCCCCGGCTACACCATGTTCCGGAAGTACGGTAAAGCAGAGGCAGCGCCTGCACAGAAACGACGAGCTGGATCCTGAGACAGAGGTGAGCAATTCCCTGTGTGCCGTGGCCGAATGTTTAGCGAACCAGCCTTCCCCCAATGCACCGGTCACACTGAATTGACTCTTAAAGGGGTACTCCGGTGAAAAACTTTATTTAAAATCAATTGGTGCCAGAAAGTTAAACAGATTTGTAAATTACTAGGAAAAAAAAGAAAGAGTATGTGCAGCTCACAATGATATAACCTACCGAGGACAAACGGGCAATGCACCTATAAGTAAGGTGCCAATGTTAAATAAACAAAAAGACAAAAATACCCAGACCTCAAGGAAGGTATAATAGGTGTAATAATTTAAACTATAATTAAAGGACCAAGAATCGTGCTTCAATTATAATAAGGTATATCATTTTATAAAAAATAGTGACACTTTCATCTACTAGTTCCTCTTAGTAGATGAAAGTGTAACAATGTTCAGTGTATTACAATTAGTCTCCACTGTTGCTAGTTTCTCAGTGTCTTTATATCAGGACAGATAGCTGGCAGTTGTGCAGTACATTACCGGTCCTTAGAGCGTGGATCTGCCTTGGAGCTGAATGGATAAAGCACGTAGATGGTCACTGCAGGTGGGCTACCTCCGGGTCCCGGCGCTGGCAGGCGTCGGTGATAGATACTTGTAGAGGTGTCACTGACTGATGGAATGTCCTGCCATAGAGGTCAGGTCTGCAACAGACCGGGGATGGATGTCTCTACCTCGTGAGGGGGGCGTGTGATGTCAGTGCCGGCACCTGCAGGATGTGCTTGGATTGCCCCGGCTCGTTGCAAGTCCACCCTAGACTAGAAGTCCGCTATGGACTGGGGCGGCAAGATCGGCAGGGTCGTCTCCGGACCGGACCAGTAGGATCACAATAGAGATTCCAGGTAGATTTACAGCATAGAAATTAAAATTTGTAATGCCGAGTGCAGTCTTAGTGATAGTCCACAACTGACTAGACGCGTTTCAGGGTTTATACTGAAGAAAGGGTTTACCTATACACCCTGAAACGCGTCTAGCTCTGTGTTTCAAACGGAAAATAATTTCCACTGTAGTATTCAGCAGCTAATAAGTACAGGAAGAATTTTGATTTTTTAATAGAAGTAATTTACAAATCTGTTTAACTTTCTAAGTTTTTCACCGGAGTACCCCTTTAAGGATATGCTTTTAGCGCTCCACTAGTCTATCCACTGTGATGTTGTGCGCCTGTTGCATCCCGTGCGTGGACCTTGCTGAGGTCCAATCCAGAGTCACCTATATCGAGATTAAATGGGGGATCTAGTGCCCTCACATAAAGATTTTGTGGACGCTCATTATGATTTAGAGGATGAGGTTGCCTCCATCAGAGCCAAGATGGCTAATCTTGAGGACCTAACATTAAGTTTCGAGGCATTCCAGAGACTGTGGCACCTTCTGCTCTTAAGCAATACTTGCAGGACTTTATTCAGCTGGTCCTTCCACATTGCACGTCTGTGGATATGACAGTGCCCACAGGGTCCCCAGACCAAAGCATTTGGCCTACGATGTGCCCCGTGATGTACTAGCCAGGATTCACTACTTCCATGTCAAGGAGGAGCTGATGGCTGCTGCAAGAAAATCACCGTCCTTACCTGATAAATTTCACAATGTCCTCCTGTTCACTGATTTGTCTGCTGCGACACTTCAACACTTAAAGGGGTACTCCGGTGAAAACCTTTTTTCTTTTAAATCAACTGGTGGCAGAAAGTTAAACATATTTGTAAATTACTTCTATTAACAAATCTTAATCCTTACAGTACTTATTAGCTGCTGAATGCTACAGAGGAAATTCCTTTCTTTTTGGAACACTGATGACATCACGAGCACAGTGCTCTCTGCTGACATCTCAGTCCATTTTAGCAACCATGCATAGCAGATGAATGCTAAATGCAGTATGGTGGCTCAGTGGTTAGCACTGCTGGCTTGCAGTGCTGGGGACTTGGGTTCAAATCCCACTAAGGACAACAATAAATAAAGTGTTATTATTATTATAATAACGTCAGCAGAGAGAACTGTGCTCGTGATGTCATGAGAGAGCATTTCAAAAAGAAAAGAATTTCCTCTGTAGTATTCAGCAGCTAATAAGTACAGGAAGGATTAAGATTTTTTAATAGAAGTAATTTACAAATATGTTTAACTTTCTGCCACCAGTTGATTTAAAAGAAAAAAGGTTTTCACCGGAGTACCCCTTTAACTACTGTGCTGCGGGAACAAAACATCCTTTACAGGTGGGGGTTCCCCATCCGTCTCCTTATCCAGAGGGACAATGTTATGCATGTTGTCCGCGACATGGAGGAAGGATCGCAACTTCTGCTAAAATGGAACTTACCCCCACCCAAAGACCTGGCTTCCAGCAGAAAGGCCCCTGCCCCTGTGCACTCCTGGATTGGCAGGTGGTAGGCTCTGCAACTTGAGGGCCTATGGACTGGCAGTGTTGGCCCCAATTGAGTGGCTGCTGTGGCTCAAGTCTGCTAAATGTTGCAGGTTTTCTTGATCTCTAGTTCTCTACCTTGTTATGTTTTGTTTTCTTTTTAATTTTGTTTGGTTCTAGGTAGATCTCCTCTTACGTGCTTCATTGACCACATGAGAACCTATGCTGTGATAGTCTGGTATGCTCTCTATGTATGTGTGTCCTATCTTGTACCATAATGGTTTTATTGTTCACTTCTATCAATGTTAGTGGGCTTAATTGCCCACAAAAGAGGGACTCTCTGTGGAGGGAAGCCAAAACACAGGGGAGCGATGTGATTTGTGCACAGGAGATACACTTGCTGTCTGCTGACGTTCATAGAATTAAGAATAGGTTCTTCCCTCACATATTCCAAGCGCATGCTCCTACAAAAGTTAGAGGGGTGTTGATTGCCATAAAGAACATTTATTGGCATTTGGCATTCCAATTGCTCGACTCCTACATTGACCCCTTGGGAAGATTCCTTGTCGTGGTCACTCATCTCAATAATATCTTATACACCATGGTTACACTGTACGCCCCTAATCGTGGACAGATCTGCTTTTCCGCAAAGTTCTGAAGAAAGTAGAGAAAATGGGAAGAGTCCGAGTGGTGATCTGTGGGGATTTCAATGTTGTGGCGGATAAGGAGTGGAATTGTTCATATGTCAGCTCCACAGACCTCGGGGAGGTTCTTTTGTCCTCTGCTCTATACGATGTATGGCGAGCTATGCACCCCTCTGAGAGGGATTACTCACACTATTCCTCTGCTCATAATAGCTATGCGAGATTGGATATGTTCCTGTTCGAAAGAGCGGTTCTCTTTGATGCTGCTTCCTCCTCTATTGAGTTAATTACATGGTCCAACCATGCAGCCATCACTCTGTCAATACGGGAACATGACCGGCTTCCCCTCACCTATGTTTGGCGCACAAACCACTTCCTACTTAACTACACTGACCATCATGCTGCTTCTTTTTCGGAACATTTGGCAAATAGAATTTTTCAAAAATTCGCTCATCTCTAGTTAGCACTACTCAGCTATGTGACACAAACCTCAGGAACTCCTACACCCAGCTTGCTTTGCTTTTGGATAATAATGAAGGCTCGCAATGAGGCACCACACAATGTTACATGGAGTACACACAGGTCTATAGACCTCCATGTTCTGTTGTGCAGATTCCTTGCATGAGATTTTAACATACTAAATCTAAAAAGTACATAGTAAAGTATTTTTATATCAACACCCTATGAAAACATGTCATATGGTGATTTCCAGCCAAACTGCAGTATAAGCATGTTGAATTCTCAGTAAATATGACACAACGTAAAGAAATTGTAAGCTGCAGGTCATAAACAGGGATTCATTGACAGGTTGTTTTTTGTTAAATTATTTACACATTGTTTTCCCAGAGATAGAAAGCTCTGCACTGCAGTGGAGAGTACAGCATGCCTAAGCACATTCTATAGGAAACTATGCCATTTAAGCTCTGATGCTGTCAGACAGAACAGCAATGTAATGCATACTTTCAATGTAGTTTAACATATTGCTTTCCAAAAGAAACAAGGACAATGTATCCCCCTAGAGGCACAGCCTATAGTTCTGATGAGTTGTTCTTTGCTAGACCCAGACACAATAGTTTTCCAACTCATCAAAACCATATGGCAACATGCTAAGATGCTTTTGTGAAGGTAAAATATAATAAAACATTTTGGCCCTTATTTACTAAGAGTGGAGTGCAGTTTTCTTTGTGGGTTTTAATTCTCTACAATTTTTCCCCCACAGTATTTACCAAGGTTTCCCTACATTTTGAACTTTTCCCTATAGTTTTATTTTTTTTTTTTTTTTAACACATGCTCTGAACTGTCGGGTTTTCCTCAGCTGAAATCCACCACATTTTCTGTGGAAACCTTAGTAAATATGGTGGGTTTTTGTGAAAATGTCAGGGACACGCCTCTTCCGATGGCCACACCCACTTTTCCAGTCGGTCCTGCCCCTTTTTCCGGGTTTCTCAGTAAAATAGAGAGTTAGTCAGGTTTCTGGCAAATTCTGGCGCACATTCTGGTAGTAGAATAATAGTAGTAAATCCGTGCCTTTATTTCTTAAAGATTTTTCATGTACAATTCTGTGTACTGGCTAAGAGAGACATTTATATCCTTGGTAATAACATGACTGTGCTTGGTTTGGTTGTACCCATCAGCATGGTTACATGACCAGTGTCCTAGTGATCATTTCATTATCGGGATCAATGGAGGGAAGAATAGTGCTGCCGACTGCACTATCCTTCAGTCTATAATACTGAATGAGGATCCCAGAACACTTGTTAACAGAGCCTCTAATAATATTATTATAACTCTAGAATTATCAAAAATTTTCAGAACAAGAACCATGATAAGTCAATAAATAAATATCCAAAATAAATCTATGTCTATGTATATAAAACTCAACGTGTGTGTGTGTGTGTGTATGTATGTTCCACAAAAAATTCCAAATGGCTAAAGATATTAACGTGAAACTTGGCACACATGTTACTTATATCTCAACAACAAACATAGGATAGGTGATTTAACCCTTACTCACCCCCATTTGCCAGGGGCAGGGTTTATGTTTAAAGTCCTATACAAGTCTATGGAAAATATATGTTACTGCATTACTTCCAAACGGCTGGAGATATTTCGATAATACTTGGTCACATGTTACTTATATGTCCACTTAAAATATAGGATAGTTAATTTAACCCTTAACTACCCCCATTTGTGAGGGTCGGGGTTTTTGTTTAAAGTCCCATGCAAATCAATGGGAAATGTATGTTATCACATAACTTCTGTACAGCTGGAGATATTTCAATACCTGGTACACATATTACAGGTCGGGATATGACGACGGGAAGGGAGGTCGAGATAGGAGGACGGGATGGTCGGGATAGGAGGTCGAGTTAGGAGGCCGGGATATGAGGACGGGATACCAGGACGGGATAGGAGGTCGAGATAGGAGGAAGGGATAGGAGGTCGAGATAGGAGGAGGGGGATAGGAGGATGGGATAGGAGGACAGGATAGCAGGTTGAGATAGGAGGATGGGATAGGAGGTCAAGATAGGAGGTTGGGATAGGAGGTCGGGATAGGAGGACGGGATAGGAGGACGGGATAGGAGGACGGGATAGGAGGATGGGATAGGAGGACGGGATAGGAGGTTGATATAGGAGGTCAGGATAGGAGGTCGGGATAAGAGGTGGAGATAGGAGGATGGGATAGGCGGTTGAGATAAGAGGACGGAATAGGAGGTCAGGATAGGAGGACGGGATAGGAGGACGGGATAGGAGGTCGAGATAGGAGGTCGGGATAGGAGGACGTGATAGGAGGTCAGGATAGGAAGACGGGATAGGAGGTCGAGATAGGAAGATGGGATAGAAGGATGGGATAGGAGGTCGAGATAGGAGGTCGGGATAGGAGGTCAGGATATGCGGTCGGGATAGGAAGTAGAGATAGGAGGTCAAGATAGGAGGATGGGATAGGAGGACGGGATAGGAGGTCGGGATAGGAGGTCGGGATAGGAGGACGGGATAGGAGGACGGGATAAAAGGAAGGGATAAGAGGATGGGATAGGAGGACTGGATAGGAGGTCGGGATAGGAGGTCGGGGTATGATGACGGGATATGGGGTTGGGATATGACAACAATATATGGGGATGGGATTTGAGCTCAAAAGCTTCCTCCTTTGTTGATTTTCCTCCCCAACAAGGATGAGGAAGGAAAAACCGGGCAACGTTGAGTACTCAGCTAGTAAATAAATAAAAGGAACTTTTTCTTACCAGGGGCCTTAAGGCAGAAAACTTTTTCGCTCCACTGTTTTGGCTTTTTCCTAATAAGCTGATTTTTTGTAAGCAATTCAACTTCTACTTCTGCGTTCTTTGGTAAGTCGTTTGACAGAATAATAAACAGTTCTCCTGGATTCTGAATAATGAACATAGAATAATGAGTTATAATAGAAATAATAATAATACCACCATAGAGAACATCATAATCACTAGGTACACTCAGAGCATGCAGTCTAACAATCATTAAGCTAACATTTAATTGGTATTAGTTTAGCAGCTTAACTAATAATAATTATCTCTTCTCTTACATGGCTCTAGCTACTGTAAAATGTTGCACTTTTATGTCACATTGTTTACATAACTCTTTGCAAAGCCATGAGAAGGTTTTTATTTTACAAAATCTTTTTTCCACATTACACATTGGCCCTGATTTACTAATGTAAACCCAACTGGTTTTGTATAATTGTTTTCCTGCAGCACGATCTTTGCAACATGTGGCAGACATCGTGCGACAGTGTACGACACCATTTTCTGATCTACCCAACTCGAATTCCATGTGAACCAAAAAAGGGGCGTTTCCCGACAAATCTGACATTATCACACTGCTTTATCAACTTTCCCAACCCGATTTTTCGGGTTTGAAGCTTTTTTTTCCCACTGCTCTAACCTGTTGCAAAATGACTAGGGTCACTTGGTGTAGGTGTGTTAAAAACAAGAACAAGCCTTTTATTTCATTTTCTTTGTGGTATGAGTGAATAGTATACATGGCTGATTTTAATTTTAAAGTAGAGTTAAAAAAAATAGACACAAATTTTTTGCCATTAGATATTTTTTTAAGTGTTTTTTTTTTTTTTTACTAATGAACAAGCCCCCCCCCCAAAAAAAAAAAAAAAAACTATCTTCACCACAAGAAGATGCTTCTCCTCCATAGTAAACCTTTTCTTTCTGCCTTGAGAGCCCTCCTCAGGACCATCATCCTCATCAAACTCCTTAATTGGTCAGTAACAACCTCATTAGGGATTACTTCTGCCTGAGAAACACCCGTTCCAGATATGATCTGCATATCTGACATACACTGCACAAAAAAATAAAGGGAGCATGAAGATACAACATACTAGATCTGAATGAATGAACTAATCGTATGAAATACTTTCGTCTTTACATAGTTGAATGTACTGACAACAAAATCACGCAAAAATTATCAATGGAAATCAAATTTATCAACCCATGGAGGTCTGTATATGGAGTCAAAATCAAAGTGGAAAACCACACTACAGGCTGATCCAACGTTGATATAATGCCAGTGCAATTTCTTGCGTCTGACGTTTTTTCTGCCATCTTTTCTGGCGTTTTTGCATTTGAGACGAAATTGCAATTTTGGCCCCTTTGGTGTTTTTTTTATTTTTTCAAAGTTTGTTGGGTACCCAAAAAAAAAAAGAAAAAAAAAGGGTGTGGTAGTGATGGAAAAAAGAGTATTTAACAAAATTTTTATTTTTTTATAACAAAATTTTAATACATTTTTAACCAGGGATCAATGTATGTGGTCTGGCAGGGCACTGAAGATGTAGCCGACAATAATAAAAATTTAGTGTGTGTGTAGTTTTCACATTTTTTTCTCTGTTTTTTATATTTTTTAGTTAGTACTACTACTCCCGGCATGGAACACACTGTTCCATGATGGGAGTAGTAGTTCCTGTACTAATAGATAGATCGCCCCGGGTCAAAGAAAAAAAGAAAGAACAGGGGAACACTGAAAAAATATATATCAGCACACCAATATATAATGTATCAATATGACAATTCTTTATTAAATATTATACACTAAGTAGACAACTACACAAGAAATGGGGAGAAAAGACAATAAAAAATATTTAAAAATAATGGTCTGAAGATTTGTAAGCCCAAAACACAACCCTAGGGAGGGGCCATGAACCCCCTCTCCTAGATAAAAGCACCTGTCCTACTTGACTAGATATAATATCACTCCATACACATCAAGATGATGTAAATAATAGGAACACATGCTATGCAAAAATATAAGTAATGCTCTATATACAACAATAAAGGTGACTATAGATGAACAATTGCACAACCTCTATATACTTGCAAATACTGAGTGTATGAAACAAGCGTTCCAAGACTGGAGGATAAGACCAAGTGGATAAATATCTGCAAGAGGACGGGGCCACAAATCTTTAGCAACCATATTAGCCCCATTTTATGTGAAGCCGACCTTTTTCTCCACCAGGGAAATGGGTATATTTTCTAAATGCTTTGGCATTGTACTAAAGTAATTTTATACTAATTACACATAAGAGCACCTACTTTTAGAACTTTGCACCAGAAATCAGAGACTGCTGTTATTGATACAGAGCCACAAGGAAACAGACTGGTATTAGCACAAACCATAATAAGGACTGCCTTAGTCATCACTGGAAGCATAAAGCATAACTTTTACTATTTCCCTTTACATACAGAGGAAGATTAAATAAAACCATCAGGGTCTAGGTCAGTGAACAGACACTGAATACACATTTAACCTCTTCAGGACGTAGGGCATACCTACGTCCTGTGCCAGCTCCCCTTATATGACGCGCGCTCAGTGCATATCATATGCTGAGTGCATATCATAGCGGGTTTGCGGTGATGCCCGACATTAACCCCTTAGACGTCATGATCAAAGTTGATCGGAGCATCTCAAAATACCAAAGTCCAGAATTGCGTATTTTTGGTCACTTTGTATACCCTAAAAAAAATTATAAAAAGTCCCATCAAAACAAAATGGTACTGATAAAAACTTTAGATCACGGTGCAAAAAATGAGCCCTACACCTCCCTGTAAACTGAAAAATAAAAAAGTTATAGGTGTCGGAAGAGGACATTTTTAAACATTCTAATGTTCGTATAAAACATGTTTAAAACAAGTTTAAACCTACATAAGTTGGGTATTATTTTAATCATTTGGACATACAGAAAAAACATAAGGTGTCATTTTTACTAAAGCGTGCACTATGTAGAATCGAAGCCCCCAAAAGTTACAAAATAGTCTTGTTTTGTTTCGATGTAGATGTGGTGTGGTGAAATGATTGATTTCATCATCATACAAGTTTCAATTCAAATTGAAAATTTTCTGATTTTTAGAAGGTGCAAAGATGAAAAACACCTGCGACCTTAAGAGGTTAAAAAGAAAACATGCAGTGAAGCAACTGCAGTCTATTGCATATTTTGATAGAGATAGACAGATGATACATACAGAAGGTGATATATATATATATATATATATATATATATATATATATATATATATGTGTGTGTGTGTGTGTGTGTGTGTTACAGTCAGTTTATTTTGTCCCAGATCCTACCTCACATGATACTCTCTTTGGGAACACCAATACTGAGGATGGATGAATACTTTTCATGTCTTCTTGACCAATATTGTTTTTGGTAAAAGTTTCAGTCGCCTTCACTGATGGCCTTAGATTCTTGTCATCATTGTCTAAAATTAAATAATAGACACTTTTCTGAGCAATAGAATAAATAAAATACATTGTATAACAAAATATAACATAACTATATGCATGTTAATAGACCAAATATATATCTCAAAATATGCCTAAACAGATTATTAGTAAATGCTTTGGAACCTAACACTGCATATCCAACAAGTCAACCATTGTGGAACCCAGTATTTTTATGCTTATGGTTAAGAAGGCAACCCTGAAACTGTGGATCCATCCATGTGAACTAGCCCTTAGGGTGCATTCACACGGGAGTGCATCCACAGCGTATTTGCGTGAAAGCGCTGCCGGCAGACACAGAGTTGTGGCAAAGCGAGCACCCTGCTGCTACTGCCGTAGCTCTGCTTGTGACTGCGGATTTCCTGCTGGAAGTCACGTGTGCTCACACAGAGCTACGACAGCAGCAGCAGCAGGGAGCTTGCTTTGCCATAACTCTGTGTCTGCCAGCAGCGCATCCGCGGCATCAAATAAGCTGTGGATATGCTCCCGTGTGAATACACCCTTATGCAATATTTTCTTGTACATATGAAGCACGTATCCTGTGTGACACGGAAACACATCATATGTCAACTCTAAATCTAGGTCATTTAATCAAGATTCAGTAATCCCTGTTATGGCATATTAATGTGACCTTGATAAGGAACACTACACAGTCTTCCCACGTGAAAACAGTGATATCTTCAATCCTTTCCCTTTTATTCCATATTTTTTCGGATGAGAGATGACTAAAAATTGTTAATCTGGGGCATTGCTGGGGTAGCTAATGGGCCTAGAGCCCTGGGTCTCAGGCTGCCACTTTGTTTTTATTCTTTTAATTATTGCCACAGTTGTCTTAAGAGGGCAGTGGCTTTAAGGTAACATGGTGACTTGCGACGCGTAGGCATACCAGATGCAATTGTTGGTTGTCAGCCCCTCTGATGTCCTGCTCTCCGCGCCTAGCAGAAAATTTCAGAAGATTTCAGACTTTCAGGCATGGCGCAGAGAACAGGAGAACAGTATTTCACTGCCACAGATGGACTGTGGAGCGCAGGCAGAAGGAGCACTCCACAGACCTGTTCCCTCCCCCTGCGCCTCTCAACGCACATGGGCCTGCTGCACATCTCTCCATCACCCCTGCTCCCCACATCTCCCTCCGCACGTCTCCCGCCGCTCACATTGCACCCGCACCGCACTTCTCCCACCACTCGCATCGTCCCTGCACCGCACATCTCTCTGCTGCTCACATAGCCCTGCCACACATCTCCCTGCCACCTACTACCATTAGCAAAACTAAAACTCCCATCATGCCCTGACAGTGATGATTGGGGGTTGCAGTTTTGCCACAGCTGGGGAGTCATAGATTGGGGATTACTGTAATTTAACAAAGCAGTACCCTACCCGTGGCTTCCTAGAATTATCAAAACTACAACTTCCAGCATGCCCTGACAGTGAGGACATGCTGGGGGTTGGAGTTATGCAACAGCTGGGGAGTCATAGGCACTGTAAATGTACAGTGCTGTGTACAAACTTACTCGCTGCAGCAGCATACATTTTTGGCACATGACCTTGAGGGGTTAAAAAAGTAAAAAAAAGCATAAGGTCCCACCCCTATTTGCTAACCAGACAGGTTAAAAATGGAGAAAATAATAATAAGATTTTAAGCATTTATTCTGCACCCCCCCCCCCCAAATAAAAATCATCCCCTTTTCCCATTAACAAGAAGTTAAAAATGTCAAAATGTCATTTAAAAAAAAAAAAAAAAACACTACATATCTGGTATCACTGTGTGCATAAATGTCCAATCTATGAAAATAGAATGTTTATTATCCCACACGGTGAACAGAGTAAGTGTTAAAAAAAATTATGATTTATGGTCACATGACATCAGAGAAAAATTTAATAAAAAGTGAATCTAAAAACCAAAACTGCACTAGTACCATTAAAGGGGTATTCCAGGATTTTTTTTTATTTGACTATGCTACAGGTGCTGTAAAGTTCATAACATAGTGTCTGTACCTGTGTGTGACAGTTTTTTCACAATTCTTCTGTGATTTTCCCCCCAATATTTATTTTCAACAGCATACTTCAGATTTCCCAGGTTGCAATGCGGCCGAGACCTGACCTCACTAGTCAGCTGATGACAGGGAGCCTGTCTGCTTCAATGTGTGGAGCGATCGCTTGGTGGGAGAGAGATCAATCTGCAACTAATGCAACAGCAGTAGGCTCCCTGATTGAAAAACACAGGTCTTTTGAATGAATGCAGCTCATTTATGTTGGTGGGGTGGATGATGTGTGGGAGGAAGGATAATGGAATTGTAGGATTTGTAGTAAAAAAAAGAAAACTCAAACAGAAAATACCAGTTCACAAAAAGCTAGCCACAGTGTTATGGTAATCTCATGACATAGCCATTTAGCCCCAAGACAAGTGCAGATCCTTCCTAAGCATGTCCATTACTGTCTGACAGGTACGTACTAAAATCACCTTATGGTGGATAACCCATTAAAAAACTACCACTCATGGAACAAATAATAAACCCTAACACAGCTCCGTAGATTGAAAAATATATATAAAAAAATATTATAGGGGTCAGAACACGGCATTGAACAGTGCATTTTTTTTTTATTTTTTTAGTTTGAAATTTTTCGGTATCATTGATCATACTGGAATCAAACATGTCTGTTTCACTCTGAATTTAAATAAATCCTGGCTAGATATGTGTGTGTGTGTGTATATATATATATATATATATATATATATATATATATATATTGTATATGGTTTGTGGTTTGTAATGATGGTGGTTGTCAGTCTGTTGGGGGTGTGGCTGAGGGTTGGCTAGGGGCATGTCTTATGGTGTGGTTAGGGGCATGGCTGGGCTTTGGGCTCTAGCCCTGGGTCTTTTGAAGTTCTTAAAACGCCCCTGTTGTCAATGCTGGCATTTGATATGTTTTGCTCACCACATTCATCTGGTGGGATAAATATCATAATATTTTAATACCTTGAACATTTCCACACCCAATTATTTTTATAGATTTAACGATATTATTTCAAAACTGGAAAACTGGAGCCTCCGTGAAACCATTTGTCACTCAGAGAAGGTGGCTGGCAGGGGAGCCCTCTCTCAAGATATTTCCCTGCCTCCCCCTAACACTGCTCAGTGAGTATAAGATTTAAATGTCCCACCTCTCATCCAAACCAGGAAATGGTGCGGGACCGAGTGATGTAGGCAGCTGAAAACTCAAGGTGGGCAAACCCCTTCACTTTTTTGTAAGTGACTTGAACTGAACTACAATACCAGACATAGCCCATGAAAACGGTGCTGTTTCCAAGAAAAACTTTCATCCGCCCTTAAAAATATATATAATCAGGTTAACTACTTAATTTGCTTCATTACATCATTTTTACAGTATATACATGACTTGTTTAAAGCAACTTTAGAATTAGACAAGGCTATACAATATGTTAAAGTATCCCAACTACATCTGCTTTAGTTAAGAAAATGAAGGTCAATGAGTGTTACATTTAGAAAAGGTTACATTAAAAATATGATCCATATAATGTGTGCTTATGCGGGGAAAAAAGGGCACAGGGCAGCCTGTTTATAAGCTGTAAGTATAGGTGAGCCCTCAAGAGACTCCATTATTGTCTATACATGAATGAAATGTTAGCTTTAAAACACTACAGGCTACTGGGGAAAAAGCTACACTGATTATTAATAATTGACTTACAAAGTTTGCATTATAGATAAATTACAGGCCATTTGTGAGAGTTGTCATTCCCAACCCATAATTCCTCTCTGCTTCTCTTTGATTTAAAAAAAGAAACATCAGTGTCCGATACAGCATATACATGATAGTACTTTACCATTAGGTACAGTAAGCTGTTCTTTTAAAGGGAAATTGTCATCAGTTTTTTGATGCCCAAACAGCATAAAAAAGTGCAGGCAGTGCACTGCTGAGACACTATGAATTATTCTTATATGCTTGGGTGTTTCAGAGTAATAGTGATGTACCACCACTAGTAAATGTTAAGTAACAGATGTCACTGTCACTTCAATTTATATTGTATGTGTGATAAATGTATTTACTCCCTAGTTCAGTTAAGCTGTAAGTAAGTCAAATACATTTGCATACAGTGCAGCAGAGCTTACACAGGTCACAACAGTGCCATCTAGTGGCCAAACTCCAAAGTAGTGCTTTCCATAGATAGCAATGGAAAGGATAGGCCTTTAGTTCTGCAAGATTCCAGATTTCAGTTATATGCTGCGTCCAGTTTTTGCAGAATTAAACTGATGGCAGGTTCCCTCCAAGATAGATGAAAACATGCACGCTCAGACTGACCATGCATATTTATTTCGATATTGAGAAGGAGATAACTAATGTCAGACATGTCTGCCTGTAACCTAAAAGAACACATGATCATACAAGTTTCAGTTCAATTTGCCCAGCATAGTTCCTATGATAGCATATTTTACAGGTCAGAAAGGCAGTTCCCCATACACATTAAATTAATAGCCACGCTAAATTTTTGTTACATATAAAGCCACCTTAAAGGGATATTCGGGGATTTTTTTTAGCCTTTGAGTCATAATACCAAGTTATAATACTATGTAATATGCTTCTATTACCTCCGTGCGCTTATTTGTTTTCATGCACAGGAAACACACCTGGAAGTGATATAATGCAAATTTATTTAGCATCTAAAAGCATTCAGACCGGCCGGTCCGATCGGAAGTCACCTGAGGGCCCGGCCAGGTAAGGGCTCGCCAGGGCCCAGCCGGTTTAAAGGAGTGCTCCAGGATAAGAAAACGTATCCCCTATCCTAAGGATAGGGGATGAGTTTCAGATCGCGGGGGGTCTGACCGTTGGGGCCCCCCGTGATCTTCTGTACGGGGCTCTCGGCTCTTTGCCGAAATAGCTAATTTCGACCACCGCATGATGCGGCGTCCGACACGCCCCCTCAACACATTTCTATGGCAGAGGCGGAAGCTGCTGATGGCAGCGCTCCGGCTCTCCCATAGAGATGTATTGAGGGGGTGTGTCGGCTGCCGCGTCATGGTGGTGGTCGGACACAGCCCCTGGCCGCTGACTGTCGGGGCCCCGTACGGGAGATCACGGGGGGCCCCAGCGGTCGGACCCCCTGCGATCTGAAACTTATCCCCTATCCTTAGAAAAGGGGATAAGTTTTCTTATCCCCGAGTAGTCCTTTTAGGGCCCTCCTCCGGCGCTACTGAGGATCCAGGACACTCGTCCCAGATCCCCAGCGGACAGCGCTGCCTTCTCCGGTATGTGCGATATGTGCACATACAGGAGAAGGTGTCCCCTCTGTCTGAGCCGCATCTGCAACTTACACAGAGGAGATGTGACCACTGCCCCCCATGCAGCATGCAGTACAGGGGCCGATGACATTACTCATCAGCGCCTGTACTGTGGGGAGAAGACGTGGGCCACTCGTGCTGAGGAGATCGCTGCGTGGGACATCAGGTGACCATAATTTATTTTTATGTTTTAACTCTACTTATACCTATGGGGAATATGGGGAAAGCGGGGGTGTAACTCTGCTTATACCTATGGGAAAGACGGTGGGAGTTAATCTGCCTATACCTATGGGGAAGAGGGGGGGGGGGTAACTCTGCCTATACTTACGGGGAAAGGGGAGAGGAGGGGGGAACTCTGTCTATACCTATGGGGAAAGGGGGGGGCTGAAACTCTGCCTATACCTATGGAAAAGGGGGGGTAACTCTGCCTATTCCCATGGGTAAGAGAGGGAGTGGGTAACTCTGCCTATACTTATGGGGAAAGGGGGAGGGGGGTAACTCTGCCTATACCTATGGGGAAAGGAGAGGAAAGGGGGGGGGGGTGACTCTGCCTATACCTATGGGGAAGATGGGGGTTACTCTGCCTATACCTATGGGGAAGAAGGGGGGTCTCTGCCTATACCTATGGGGAAGAGGGGGTGGGTCACTTTGACTATACTTATGGGGAAAGGGGGAGGGGATGGGGGGTAACTCTGCCTATACCTATGGGGAAAGGAGGGGGTAACTCTGCCTATACCTATGGGGAAGAGGGGGGGGGGGGTAACTCTGCCTATACCTGTGGGGGAGAAGGGGGGTCTCTGCCTATACGAAAGGGGGAAGAGGGGGGTGGGTCACTCTGACTATACTTATGGGGAAAGGGGGAGGGGATGGGGGTAACTCTGCCTATACCTATGGGGAAAGGTGGGGGTAACTCTGCCTATACCTATGGGGAAGAGGGGGGGGTAACTCTGCCTATACCTATGGGGAAGAGGGGGGTGGGTAACTCTGCCTATACCTATGGGGAAGAGGGTGGGTAACTCTGCATATATCTATGGGGAAGAGAGGGGGTGGGTAACTCTGCCTATACTTATGGGGAAAGGGGGAGGAAAGGGGGGTAACTCTGCCTATACCTATGGGGAAAGGGGAGAAAAGGGGGGGGTAACTCTGCCTATACCTATGGGGAAAGGGGGCTAACTCTGCCTATACCTATTGAGAAGAGGGGGTGGTAACTGCCTATACCAATGGGGAAGAGGGGGAGGTGCACCTTTCCCCGTTATCTTGCCAAAGTTTTTGACAGATATTTGTCTCCCTCATAATGTATAACCTAGGATAAAGCATCAATAGGGTTTACATATTTATATACTTGGTAACTGTTTTTACCTTCTGGCCGAAATTACTTTGCATCTATTCATCTCTACCGTGATCCAATTGTGCGCCGCACTCACAACTAGGACCCGCCCGCTGTGACGTCATAGGCGGGCGGGCCCCAGTGACACAGCGCCGGGCTTCCGGTATATGACGTGGGACGCCGGAAGTCTCCAGCAGTGAGCGCTGAGAGCAGTCAGACATAGACAGCTCCCCGCCACTGCGGGTTGGCGCTACACCGGAGACTCTCGGATGAACGGCGGAATCGTAAGTAGTCCATTAGCGGCACTTGCCTAGCTCTTTTTTTTTTTTTTTCAGGTACCCTGGATAGATTAAAAACAGCATACTGTTATATGTTTTCTCTCTAGGTACCTGGAGCAGTTTGCATAAACAGTGAGTGTGACTCTTTGAACTGGAGCATCAGCACCCAAACATTCAAGGGACCATTGTCCATGTGTAATGTATTTATTGCATTGTATTTTCTTTTTAGGTACGCTGGGCTCTGCTGTCTGTCGTCCATTGGACTAGAGGGAGAGCACTAGTATCGGGTGCCCCTCTTATATATAATTTGTTCAGCCACAATATTAATCTTTTGCAACATATTGCTATAATATAATTACCTACTCTTATACCTGCTGGGTAATACTCCTGAGGACGCTCTAATACAGGGGCAGAAACGTGTTGGGTTTCAGCTTAGGCATAAATAGAGTATGTGCTGTAGCATATGAGTAAATCCACTCAAGTGTGGTACTTGTTGGTGCAAACCAACAAATTTTTGATTTTGTTGGTGGTAGCATTTATGACACAATTTTTGGTGTATTTTAATACATACCAATAAAAGTGAAATTTTAATGGCACTCCCCCTGAAATTTTAGCAATATAATTTGTTAGTGTTTCTATGGTCTCACTCTGACTATACTTATGGGGAAAGGGGGAGGGGATGGGGGGTAACTCTGCCTATACCTATGGGGAAAGGAGCGGGTAAATCTGCCTATACCTATGGGGAAGAGGGGGGGGGGGGTAACTCTGCCTATACCTGTGGGGAAAGAAGAGGAAAGGGGGGGTGACTCTGCCTATACGAAAGATGGGGGGGTTACTCTGCCTATACTGCCTTTACCCAGGGCCGGCGTTAGGGGGGAGCAACCCAGGCAATTGCCTAGGGCCCCCATCCCCCAGGGGGCCCCCTGCCGGCTGCTCAGTAGGGGGGGGGGGGCAACTGTTTTAAAGTGTCCGCAGCGCCGGCTGCTTGTTAAAGATAAGCAACCCGGCCATGGTCACTTTAAAACGGCGGGTTTGCGGGCTGTGGGAATAATATGACGAATGACGTGTCCTGCCGGGTTCTCTATGCGGCCTCCGGGACGTCACTCCTCATTTCCTGCAGCGCCGGTGTAATGAAAAAAACTGTGTCGTGAAGCGTTCTGTGTCTGGCTGCAGGAAATGAGGAGTGATGTCCCTGACGCAGCTTAGAGGACCCGGCAGGAGACGTCACTCGTCATATTATCCCCACAGCCCACAAGACCCGCCACATTACCTGAGCCTGTGGAGCGCGGCCAGGTAAGGAAATGTGAAAAATAGAAAAAGTGGGGGGGGGGGGGAAAGAGGGGAACTATACTGCCAACCTAATGTGGGGGAACATACTGCCAACCTAATTGGGGGGGGCTTGCAACCTAATGTGGGGGGAACATACTGCTAACCTAAGGGGGGGGCTGCAACCTTGTGTGGGGGAACATACTGCCAACCTAATGGGGGGGGGGGACTGCAACCTAATGTGTTGGGAACTATGCTGCCAACCTGATGGGGGGGAACTATACTGCAAGCCTAATGTGGGGGCACTACAACCTAATGTGGGGAAACTATACTGCCTACCTAATGGGGGGGGACATACTGCCAACCTAATGGGGGGGGGACTGCAAACTAATGTGGGGGAACATACTGCCTACCTAATGGGGGGGGACTGCAACCTAATGTGGGGGAACTATACTGCCAGCCTAATGTGGGGGAACATATTGCACCTAATGTGGGGAAACTATACAGCCTACCTAATGTGGGGGAACATACTGCCAACCTAATGGGGGGGGCTGCAACCTAATGTGGGGGAACATACTGCCTACCTAATGGGGGGGGGGCTGCAACCTAATGAGGGGGAACATACTGCACCTAATGTGGGGAATTTATACTGCCTACCAAATGTGGGGGAACATACTGCACCTAATGTGGGGGAACTATACTGCCAACCTAATGGGGGAGAACTGCAACATAATGTGGGGGAACTACAACCTAATGTGGGGGGGGGAACTATACTGCCAACCTAATGTGTGGGGGGGAGCTATACTGCCAACCTAATGTGGGGGGAACTATACTGCAAACCTAATATGGGGGAACATACTGCCAACCTAATTAGGGGGAACTGCAACCTAATGTGGATGAACTATACTGCCAAACTAATGTGAGGGATCTATACTGCCAACCTAATGTGGGGGAACTATACTGTCTACCTAATGTGGGGGAACTATACTGTCTACCTAATGTGGGGGAACATACTGCCAACTTAATGTGGGGGAACTATACTGCCAACCTAATGTGGGGGAACGATACTGCCAACCTAATGTGGGAGAACTACAACCTAATGTGGGGGGAACTATACTGCCAACCTAATGTGGGGGAACTATATTGTCTACCTAATGTGGGGGAACTACAACCTAATGTGGGGGAACATACTGCCAACCTAATGTGGGGGAACTACAACCTAATGTGGGGGGAACTATACTGCCAACCTAATGTGGGGGAACTATACTACCTATCTAATGTGGGGGAACTATATTGCCAACCTAATGTGGGGGAACTATACAAAAATATAAAATTGTACTATTCTGATCCCTATAATTCTTTTATTTTTCTGTATATGGGGATGTATGATGTCATTTTTTGCGCTGTGATTTGTAGTTTTTATCGGTACCATTTTTGTTTTGGTGGGACTTTTCAATAGCTTTTTTAGATATTTTTTATGGTACTTGAAGTGACCAAAAATGTGCAAATCTGGTTAGTGCACTATTACGACTTTTGGGCCCCTCTTTTGATTTTGCTTAGGGCCATGCTAAGCCTAAAACCGGCCCTGCCTATACCTATGGAAAAGGGGGGGGGGTAACTCTGCCTATATCCATGAGGAAAGGGGGGGGGGGGTAACTCTGCCTATACCTATGGGGAAGAGGGGGAGTGGGTAACACTGCCTATATTTATGGGGAAAGGGGGAGGGGGGTAACTCTGCCTATACCTATGGGAAAAGGAGAGGAAAGGGGTGGGGTGACTCTGCCTATACCTATGGGGAAGAGGGGGGTAACTCTGCCTATACCTATGAGGAAGAGAGGGGGTAGGTAACTCTGCCTATACTTATGGGGAAAGGGGGAGGGGGTAACTCTGTCTATACTTATGGGGAAAGGGGAGAAAAGGGGTGGGGTAACTCTGCCTATACCTATGGGGAAAGGGGGTTAACTCTGCACATACCTATGGGGAAGAGGGGGTGGTAACTGCCTATACCAATGGGGAAGAGGGGGGAGGGGTAACTCTGCCTCTACCTATGGGGAACAGGGGGGTGGGGTGGTAACTCTGCCTATACCTATGGGGAAAGGGGGAGGGTAACTCTGCCTATACCTATGGGGAAAAGGGGGTTTAACTCTGCCTATACCTATGGAGAATGGGGGGGGGTTAACTCTGCCTATACCTACGGAGAAAGGGGGAGGGGGACTCTGCTGCCTATACCTAAGGAGAAAGGGGGGTTAACTCTGTTCCTATACCTATTGGAAAGAAGGGTTAACTCTGCTGCCTATACCTATGGGGAAGGGGGGTTAAGTCTTCTGCCTACACCTATGGGGAAGGGTGGGGGGCTAACTCTGCTACCTATATCTTTAGGGAAGGGTGGGTTAACTCTGTTGCCTACACCTGCAGGGAAGGGGGTTAACTCTGCTGCCTATACCTATAGGGAAGGGGGGTTAACTCTGTTGCCTATACCTGCAGGGAAGGGGGGGTTAACTCTGCTGCCTATTCCTACAGGGAAGGGGGGCTACCTAACTTTATACCTGGATGCCTAACTACTTACCTACATACCAGGCTAGCTAACTACCTACATACCCAGCTACCTATGTACATACCTGGCCTCCATACATGGCTGCCTAACTACCTAGCTAGCCCTCTAACTACCTGGCTTGTCACCTACCTACATATTTGGCTTTCTGATCTACCTACCTAGTTACCTATTTACCTGGCTACCTACCTACCTACAGGACACTAAGGAGGGTATTATTACAGTTTGTGGGACTATAGATGGAAAGATTTGTAGAGGAGGGGAGGGCACTGGAAAAAATGTCTGACATGTTTGCCCTGCAGATGTTAAGAGATCCACATGGCGGTCTTATCCAGACGGAGAAGAAAAGGAAAGAGGACGCCCCTGATCAGAAAAAAAGTAATTGTGAGTACCAAAATGTAACAGCAATCACTTATATGGTACAGATCCTGTGTACAGCTATCTACCGCCATATGGTCCTGTATATAATCACTTATATTGTATACAGATCCTTTATAGTATACTGGTCTGTGTATAGTGGTTCTATTCAGTACAGTATGGCGGTATTGTCCAGTTATTGTGTGGTGGTAATTTACCTACGTTAAAGTGTTTCTTACATATATAAATTTTAGTTTATTGTGTGTGGGATTTGGGTGAAATAGGTGCGTGGCAAAAGATTGAGGAGCTGCAGAGCCTAGCAGGGGCCCTTGCCTTTTTTTTGTCCTGGGGCCCCGAGTGTTGTCAGTCCGCCCCTGCAAGCATTTGATAGAAATACACTTACTACTCCCTCGTATGTCTGGTTTGTTTTGATAAGCTGCTGTCCTTGGTTATGACCATCTTATGGCATCTTCAAGGATGGTCATACATACTATGTCCAGCTGCAATATTCTAGAACATTGGCAACCAGCCTTCATTGTGTATGCAAGCAAGGGGCACTGTCATATGGCCACAGTCAAGAGAAGAATCCAGGAAGTGATCAGATTCATGGGGAAGAATAACAGCACATTTATTTACCATATGGATGTTTAGCATTAACCTCTACAGAACAATCAGTCATATCAGCATCCATATTACTAATCTGAGCCCAAACTAGCTATACTAATATCATTTGTTTATTTTGAAGCTGATGTTTTTTGCTTTTATTTGGTAATTTCTTTTTTTCATTACTCATCTATATTTTCTATTTCTATTTTCTCTCTTTTTTTACCACATGGATCCCGCAGTCTGTTTTAAGAAATCAATTTCTATATTGAACATTATATTGACTACTCTTGTGGAAATCCTGAGAGTTTAAAAGTCACCCCAATAGATAAGATCAAAGAGAGAGACTTTACACAGTTATGCCAAAGGGAGATGTATTGGATTTTTTGTTTCAATACACTAGTCCGGAATGGACTTAATGAGAGTCTAGAAACGGTATTTCAATCGAATGTTTATATGCTATAATGTAGGCATTACAATATATTTGAACAAGCCCTATTGCTATCATTTTTAAATAGTTTTTTTTGGCAATAGTACGTTTCCTTCTTTCATATACAGTAAATGACATGGTTAAAGGTTTATTCTCCCTCTTCCCCCTCCCTATATATTTTGTCCTAGGGTTCACATTGATATTTATATTTTTATATATACATATATTTTATACATATAATAAGTATTATGATCCATTCTTAGTTAAATTTTTTAGTTCCACAGCATTCTAACATTCTTTTCTGTATCTGTATTCTAGCTTGTCACGGACAGGACATCATTGTAGGTGAAACATAATATGCATTCCACAGGGCGGATATGCAATCGCTCCGTGGCACCGGACGGATGTGATGTTTATTTCGTCATGCCTGCCCAAGGTACGTGGAGAGCATGTGGTATTGAGTCAGGTTTGTAATCTGGAGGAAGCGCTTGGGGAGCGTTATATCCATCTAGGGGGATCCGGATGGGACATCTTTGGCGGATGTGGAAGTGTGAACTTTAACCACTTAGGGACCAAGGGCTCCCTGGTACTTAAGGACCAAGGGCGTACCTGTATCCCCGCGGGAATCTCGGTCCCCGTCGCGCTCCGGACGGGGACCGGACCGGGGTGACTGCTGATATCTATCAGCAGGCACCCAATGCAAATGCCCATGTTGGCGATCGCCACAAATCGCCGGTGAATACACACCGGCGATTTGCGGCAATTCCCAGTCATGCGGGTCTCTGGTGACCCGGAAAATAAGGGGGATAGGGCTTGTCTAAGGCACCCACGATCCACCTGAAGGGATAGGAGTGAAGTGGCAGGGGTGCCACCCCTCTATCCCTGCTATTGGTCATCCAGAAGCGATGACCAATAGCAGATCGGGGCAGGGGGGTTAACTTTCGGTTTCCCTGTTCTGCTCACCCACAATAGGCAGGGCAGAACGGGGGAACCGTCGAGGACCGGCGCCGAAGATCCACTTACCAATCCGGCGGCAGCGGGCGGTGAGCGGCGGCGGCGATTGGCGGCAGAAGAGGACGGCGATGCGGCTCCATGGATCCTACAGAAGCAGGTGAGTTGCCTAGCCACATCTGGAGGGCTACAGTTTGAGACCACTATACAGTGGTCTCTAAACTGTAGCCCTCCAGATGTTGGAAAACTACAACTCACAGCATGCCCAGACATCAGTTTGCTGTCTGGGCATGCTGGGATTTGTAGTTTTGCAACTTCTGGATAGCCATAGTTTGGAAATCACTGTGCAGTGGTCTCTAAACTGTAGCCCTCCAGATGTTGCAAAACTGCAAATCCCAGCATGCCCACACAGCAAACAGCTGTCTCTGCATGCTGTGAGTTGTAGTTGCGTACCTCCAGCTGTTGCATAACTACATCTCCCAGCATGCCCTTCGGCGATCAGTACTTGCTGGAAGTTGTAGTTTTGCAACAGCTGGAGGCACAATGGTTGGAAAGAACTGAGTTAGGTAACAGAACCTAACCGAAGGTTTTCCAACCAGTGTGCCTCCAGCTGTTGCAAAAGTACAACTCCCAGCATGCACGGTCTGTCAGTACATACTGGAAGTTGTAGTTTTGAAGCAGCTGGAGGTTTGTGTCCCCCCCCCCCCTCATGTGAATGTACAGGGTACATTTACACGGGCGGGTTAACAGTGAGTTTCCTGCTTCAAGTTTGAGCTGTGGCAAATTTTCTCCAGCAGCGTAAACTCCTAGGGGGAAACTCACTGTGAACCTCCGCATGTGTGAATGTACCCTAAAAACACTACACTACACTAACACATAATAAAGGGTAAAACACTACATATACACCCCCTTACACTGTCCCCCCAATAAAAATGAAAAACATATTGTACGGCGGTGTTTCTAAAACGGAGCCTCCAGCTGTTGCAAAACAACAACTCCCAGCATTTCCAGACAGAGACTGACTGTCCAGGCATGCTGGGAGTTTAGCAACAGCTGGAGGCACCCTGTTTGGGAATCGCTGGCAGAGAACACCCCTATGCCCACCCCTATGCAATTCCTAATATAGTACTCAAATGCGCATGGCGCTCTCTCACTTCGGAGCCCTGTCGTATTTCAAGGAAACAGTTTAGGGCCACATATGGGGTATTTCCGTACTCGGGAGAAATTGCACTACAAATTTTGGTGGGCTTTTTATTCTTTTACCCTTTATGAAAAGAAAAAGTTGGGGGCTACACAAGCCTGTTAGTGTAAAAAAAAAATGTACACTAACATGCTGGTGTTGCCCCGTACTTTTTATTTTCACAAGAGGTAAAAGGAAAAAAAGACCCCAAAATTTGTAACGCAATTTCTCCTGAGTAAGGAAATACCCCATATGTGGGCGTAAAATGCTCTGCGGGCGCACAACAAGGCTCAGGAGTGAGAGCGCACTATGTACATTTGAGTCCTAAATTGGTGATTTGCACAGGGATTGCTGATTTTACAACGGTTCTGACATAAACACAAAAAATATAAATACCCACATGTGACCCCATTTTGGAAACTACACCCAACATGGAACATAACAAGGGGAATAGTGAGCCTTAACACCCCACAGGTGTTTGAAGAATTTTCATTAAAGTTGCATGGGAAAATGAAAAAAAAAAGTTTTTTTGCACTAAAATGCTGGTGTTACCCAAAATTTTTCATTTACACAAGGGGAAATAGGAAAAAAGCCCCCCAAAATTTGTAACCCAATTTCTTCTGAGTAAGAACATACCCCATATGTGGATGTAAAGAGCTCTGCTGGCGAACTACAATGCTCAGAAGAGAAGGAGCGCCATTGGGATTTTGGAGAGAAAATTTGTCCAGAATTGAAGGCCACGTGTGTTCACAAAGCCCCCATAGTGCCAGAACAATGGACCCCCCGACATGTGACCCCATTTTGGAAACTAAACCCCTCATGTAATGTAATAAGGGGTACAGTGAGCATTTACGCCCCACAGGTGTCAGACAGATTTTTGGAACAGTGGTCTGTGAAAATGAAAAATTTAATTTTTAATTTGCTCAGCCCACTGTTCCAAAGATCTGTCAAACGCCAGTGGGGTGTAAATGATCACTGCACCGCTTATTAAATTCTGTGATGGGTGTAGTTTCCAAAATGGGGTCACATGTGGGGGGGAGTCCACCGTTCTGGCACCACGGCGGCTTTCTAGACGCACATGGCCCCTGACTTCCATTCCAAACAAATTATCTTTCCAAAAGCTCAATGGCTCTCCTCCTCTTCTGAGCATTGTAGTGTGCCAGCACAGCACTTGACTTCCACACATGGGGTATTTCCATATTCAGAAGAAATGGGGTTACACATTTTGGGGGTCATTTTCTCCTACTAAAATGTAAAATTTGGGGAAAAAACTGCATTTTTGTGATTTTTATTTTTCATTTACACATCCAACTTTAACAAAAAGTAGTCAAACACCTGTGGGGTGTTAAGGCTCCCTGTACCCCTTGTTACGTTCCTTGGGTGTAGTTTCCCCATGTGGGTTTTTTGCTGTTCTGGCACAATAGGGGCTTCCTAAATGCAACATGCCCCCCAAAAACCATTTCAGCAAAATTTGCTTTCCAAAATCCAAATGTGACTCCTTCTCTTCCGAGCATTGTAGTTCTCCCACAGAGCATTTTACGTCCTAACATGGGGTATTTCCATACTCAGAAGAGATGGGGTTACAAATTTTGGGTAAATATGGGAAAAAACACGTCACTTTAGTAAAAAAATTTTTTTTTCATTTACACATCTGACTTTAATGAAAAGTCGTCAAACACCTGTGGGGTGTTAAGGCTCACTGGACCCTTGTTACGTGCCTTGAGGGGTGTTGTTTCCAAAATGGTATACCATGGGGGGGGGGTATTCTGCTGTTCTGGCACCATAGGGGCTTCCTAAATGTGACATGCTCCCCAAAAACCATTTCAGAAAAACTCACTCTCCAAAATGCCATTGTCGCTCCTTCCCTTCTGAGCCCTCTACTGCGGCCGCCGAACACTTGACATACACATATGAGGTATTTCCTTACTCGAGAGAAATAGGGTTACAAACTTTTAGAGGATTTTTCTCCTTTTACCCCTTGTAAAAATTCAAAAACTGGGTCTAAAAGAACATTGTAAAAAATGAAGATTTTGAATTTACTCTTTCATTTTGCTGCTATTCCTGTGAAACACCTAAAGGGTTATCACACTTACTGAATGTCATTTTGAATACTTTGAGGGGTGCAGTTTTTATAATGGGGTCATTTACGGAGTATTTCTAATAAGAAAGCCCTTCAAATCCACTTCAAACCTGGACTGGTTCATGAAAAATTCCAATTTTGAAAATTTTGTGAAAAATTGGAAAATTGCTGCTGAACTTTGAAGCCCTCTGATGTCTTCCAAAAGTAAAAACATGTCAACTTTGTGATGCAAATATAAAGTACACATATTGTATTATTTTTGAATCAAAATATAATTTATTTGGAATGGAAAGTTAGAAAAATGCAAAATTTTCAATTTTTTCATAAAATTTGGGCATTTTTCACCATGATACGATGCAAGTATTGACTACATTTTACCACTAACATAAAGCAGAATATGTCAAGAAAAAACTATCTCGGAATCAGAATGAAAAGTAAAAGCATCCCAGAGTTATTAAAGGGGTATTCCAGGCCAAAACTTTTTTTTTTATATATCAACTGGCTCCGGAAAGTTAAACAGATTTGTAAATTACTTCTATTAAAAAATCTTAATCCTTCCAATAGTTATTAGAAGTTGAGTTCTGAAGTTGAGTTGTTGTTTTCTGTCTAACTGCTCTCTGATGACTCACGTCCCGGGAGCTGTGCAGTTCCTATGGGGATATTCTCCCATCATGCACAGCTCCCAGGACATGACATCATCATTGAGCAGTTAGACAGAAAACTTCAGAAGCTAATAACTATTGGAAAGATTAAGATTTTTTAATAGAAGTAATTTACAAATCTGTTTAACTTTCCGGAGCCAGTTGATATATTTAAAAAAAGGTTTTGCCTGGAATACCCCTTTAATGCTTAAAGTAACAGTGGTCAGTTGTGCAAAAACACTCTGCACTCTGGTCCTTAAAAGGGCACTGTCAGATACAAAAACTTTTGATATTTTGTAAAGCATGCAAAACCAATAGGTTTTGCAATAGCTTTCATTAGAAAATGTTTAGTATTTCATACAGTCAAACAACTGCCCCTGCCTGCTTTGACACATACTAGTCCTGCTTTGCCCATGCATCATCACCTATGTCATGGACACAATTCCTTGATTGACAGCTGTGAGCCCTGCGCTCACAGCTGTCAATCAAGGAAGTGTGTCCATGACATAGGTGATGATGGAGGAAAAATACTCCCACTGTCAGCTTGTGTTCCGCTACTGTCAGTGAGGACAAGCTGGGAGTTGTAGTTTTGCTAATGCTAGGGGAGATGTGAACAGACAGCATACTGAGGGAGGGGGCGGAGACCTGCACAGTGAGGCCTCGTCCCCTTCCTTTTAGAGGAATTCAGACTAAAAGTGTAATAAAAAAAATAAAGGTGCTAGACACATACAAATTAGATGTACATGGTCAGGATTATGTACTGAGTGATATATTTAAAAAAAAAGTTGTTGTATCTGATGGGTACGCTTTAAGGTCAAAATGGACCTGGATCATAAGGGGTTAATTATGTGAGTATAAAATACACTGTTTTTTGTTTGTATATTATGTCTGAGGTAGGGGGGAGAACATTTGAATCCCCCGAAACGCGTTGCATATGTCCCAGCTTTTATACATATTACTTGGATTGTTTGTTTTGTTCAATTGTTATATTAAATTATTGATTGAGAAATTCAAGTTCCTGGACTGAATCCATTGTGCCTCTAATCGAGACATTGGGAAAGAAGGAGAACACCATTTTGGTCTATTGAGGATGCTTACCTGGAGGGAGGTCTGGTTGGTGAATCTGCAGTCCCCCCTAGTGAAGTAAGTTTCATATAACTAAAGGTTGGTTTTATCTTCATGATTTATCCTTACCCTGAGCACTGGTCGCATGTTATTTCTTTTTCTTGTATATTGATTGGAAGCCCGGATTGCTATTTACAATTTGGGAGATCTGCAGCATTCTCCATACACTACCGCGTGCATTTTGGAAGAAGCTAAGTGTTATCATAAATCTTGTGGTCTGGTGGGTGTCGTGGAGTGTCACTCTTGGAATAGGGTGACTCTCTATGAGCACCAGGTGAGTCTACCTATTGTTGATTTTTTTATACTATTGGATTTGGAATGAGCGCTGCCTGTTTTTGATTTATATTTTATTTCCTTTAGTTTGCTGAAGGTAGCAGATCTTAAACAATGCAGACTTTGGTTCAGAGGGATTGGCAGAGTTGAACCCGGGGAGCCTGTCAACTTGCTGGAATTTGTAGTGGCTGTTAAATGCAGCTTTAAGATTAGTAGCAGCAAACGCTGACTTGAATGACTTAAAGGGATATTCCAGAAAAAAACTTTTTTTATATATATATCAACTGGCTCCAGAAAGTTAAACAGATTTGTAAATTACTTCTATTAAAAAAATGTTAATCCTTCCAATAATTATCTCAGCTGCTGAAATTGAGTTGTTCTTTTCTGTCTGGCAACAGAGTTCTCTGCTGACATCTCTGCTTGTCTCAGGAACTGCACAGAGTCGAAGAGGTTTGCTATGGGGATTTACTTCTACTCTGGACAGTTGCCCAGACAGGTGTCATCAGAGAGCACTTAGACAGAAAAGAACAACTCAACTTCAGAAGCTGATGAGTATTGAAAGGATTAAGATTTTTTTAATAGAAGTCATGTTTAACTTTTGTAAGGCTGGGTCCACACTACGTTTTGTCCCATACGGGAGCGCATACGGCAGGAGGGAGCTAAAACCTCGCGCTCCCGTATGCGCTCCCGTATGCCATTCACTTCAATGAGCCGACCGGAGTGAAACGTTCGGTCCGGTCGGCTCATTTTTGCGCCGTATGCGCTTTTACAACCGGACCTAAAACCGTGGTTGACCACAGTTTTAGGTCCGGTTGTAAAAGCGCATACGGCGCAAAAATGAGCCGACCGGACCGAACGTTTCACTCCGGTCGGCTCATTGAAGTGAATGGCATACGGGAGCGCATACGGTCACATACGGGAGCGCGAGGTTTTAGCTCCCCCCTGCCGTATGCGCTCCCGTATGGGACAAAACGTAGTGTGGACCCAGCCTAAGTCAGTTGATATATAAGAAAAAGTATTTTTCCTGGATAACCCCTTTAAGCCCTTAAGGGACAAGGCCAATTTCCACTGTAGGACCAGAGCGTTTTTTGCACATCTGAACACTTTCACTTTAAGCATTAATAACTCTGGGATGCTTTTACCTTTCATTCTGATTCCGAGATTGTTTTTCGTGACATATTCTACTTTATGTTAGTGGTAAATTTTTGTCAATACTTGCATAATTTCTTGGTGAAAAATTCCCAAATTTGATGAAAAAATGTAAAATGTTGCATTTTTCTAACGTTGAAGCTCTCTGCTTGTAAGGAAAATGAATATTCCAAATAAATGATATCTTGATTCACATATACAATATGTCTACATCAAAATTTTCCAATTTTTCACAAAATTTTCAAAAGCGGAATTTTTCAGGGACCAGTTCAGTTTTGAAGCGGATTTGAAGGGCCTTCGTATTAGAAATACCCCACAAATGATCCCATTATAAAAACTGCACCCTTCAAAGTATTCAAAATGACATTCAGTAAGTGTGTTAATGAAGGAGAAAATTCAAAATCTTAAATTTTTACACCCGCATGTTCTTGTAAACCCAGTTTTTGAATTTTTACAAGGGGTAAAAGGAGAGAAAGCTTCCTAAAATTTGTAACCCAATTTCTCTTTTGTAAGGAAATACCTCGTATGTGTATGTCAAGTGTTCGACGGGCGCAGTAGAGGGCTCAGAAGGGAAGGAGCGACAGTGGGATTTTGAGCTTTTCTGAAATGGTTTTTGGGGGGCATGTCCCATTTAGGAAGCCCCTATGGTGTCAGGACAGCAAAAAAAAAAAAAAAACACATGGCATACTATTTTATAAACTACACCCCTCAAGGAATGTAACAAGGGGTCCGCTGAGATTTAACACCCCACAGGTGTTTGACGACTTTTCGTTAAAGTTGGATGTGTAAATGAAAAAAAATTTGTTTTCACAAAAATGCTGGTTTTCCACCAAATTTTACATTTTTATAAGGGGTAATAGGAGAAAATTCCCCCCAAAATTTGTAACCCCAATCTCTTCTGAGTATGAAAATACCACATGTGTGGGCGTCAAGTGCACTGTGGGCACACTAAAATGCTCAGAAGAGAAGGAGTCACATTTGGCTTTTGGAAAGCACATTTTGCTGAAATGGATTTTGGGGGGCATGTCCCATTTAGGAAGCCCCTATGGTGCCAGAACAGCAAAAAAAAAAAAAAAAACACATGGCCTACTATTTTGGAAACTACACCCCTCAAGGAACATAACAAGGGGTCCGCTGAGCCTTAAAGGGTACCTCTCATCAAATAAACTTTTGATACATTTTAGATTAATGAATGTTGAATAACTTTCCAATAGCATGTTAATGAAAAAAATGCTTCTTTCTATTGTATTTTTCCCGATCAGTCCTGTCAGCAAGCATTTCTGACTCATGCTGGAGTCCTAAACACTCAGAGCTGCCAGCCTGCTTTGTTCACAGCCAAACAGGCTGTGAACAAAGCAGGCTGGCAGCTCTGAGTGTTCTCCTTTGTGAAAAAGCAGACTGGCATCTCGTAGTGTTTAGGACTCCAGCATGAGTCTGAAATGCTTGCTGCCAGAACTGGTAGGGAGACCCATAGTGGTCATTTCTTCAAAGTGGAAAATTAAATAGAAAGAAGCATATTTTTTAATAACATGCAATTGTAAAGTTATTCTGCATACATTAATCTATAATATATCAAAAGTTTTTTTTTGATGAGAGGTACCCTTTAACACCCTACAGGTGTTTCACGACTTTGGATATGTAAATGATTTTTTTTTTTTTTACTAAAATGCTGGTTTTTCCCCAAATTTTACATTTTTAAAAGGGGTAATAGTAGAAAATGCCCCCCAAAATGTGTAACCCCATCTCTTCTGAGTATGGAAATACCCCATGTATGGACGTCAAGCGCACTTTGGGCGCACTACAATGCTCAGAAGAGAAGGAGTCACATTTACAAATTTTGCTGAAATGGGGGGTGGGGGGCAGGTCGCATTTACGAAGCCCCTATGGTGCCAGGACAGCAACAAAAAAAAAACCATATGGCATACTATTTCGGAAACTACATCCCTCAAGGAACATAACAAGGTGTACAGTGAGTCTTAACACCCCACAGGTGTTTGATAAATATTCATGAAGTGGGATGTGAAAATGAAAAATTTGATTTTTTTACACAAAAATGCTGGGGTTACCCCAAATTTTTCATTTTCGCAAGTGGTAAAAGGAGAAAATGTCATTGTAAAAGTGTAAATACATTTCTTTGGAGTAAGGACATGCCTCAAGTCTGGGCGTAAACAGCTTGCACACTGGTCTCAGAGGAGCAGGTCGCATTCAGGGGACTTGAGCTTCTGCATTGCGGCCTATGGAGCCAGAACAGTGGGACCCCCCCTCAAGGGGCATTACATGGGGTAAATAACTGGGGTCCACTAAATAACTTAAATGGGGTACAGTGGGACATAAAATTATAAAACAGGTTATGTTCCCAGAATGATGACCCAGAGCATAGCCAAAACTAAAAAATATGCCCGCCCCAAACCCTGTGCTCTGAATCCTCATTCTGGGAATGTGACGTGTGTGGCCGTCCCTAACCTGTTGCCTCAAATGCGCACCCCGCTCAGGTGGAGAGAGAGGGCTGCGCATTTGAGGCAACAAAAAAAGTCCCCGATGATAGTGACTCAGTGACCCATGACCCAGAGAAAAAAATACCCCCAGAGGTCTTATCAGTTTTTGTTTTTTTGGGCAATTTAGTGGTTTATGGGGTTAAAATTTGGAATGTACTCTGGACTTGGTACATTGGGTTCAAATTATGGAAAATTAATATGAAAAGGGAAAATTTAGTACTGCATGGAAGTGTGATACTCCCTGAAGCAGTTTTTAGTGCAGAGGCCCGGATGATCGGGGCAAGTGTCACACTGAATGGTGGTATCCTTCCATATCACCCTCCTTTTACAGGATAGTTCCTTCTTTCCAGTGTGGGGGACCTCACCTGGAAAGTGTTAGCCTGGGATGATCCTGGCACCTATAACTCGAGTTTCTTGGGAAGTCCGGCCTGCTCTTTCCCGGTCACCAAAGATCAGGACCTTTAGAACTTCTTCTTGGAACTGGAGGAATGTCCCTGTGTTACCAGTGTACTGGGACTGTACAAAAGCGTTGTACATGGCAACCTGTACCAAGTAGACCGCAACTTTTTTGTGCCATACCCGTGTTTTCCGCATGGCCATGTATGGCTTGAGGACTTGATCAGAGAGATCAACTCCCCCCATATACAGATTGTAGTCCAGAATACAATCGGGCTTGAGGACCGGTGTTGTGGTACCTCGCACAGGGACAGGTGAGCTGCCGTTACCATGAATAGTGGTGAGCATAAGGACATCCCTCTTATCCTTGTACCTGACGAGCAACAGGTTTTCATTGGTAAGGGCACAGGACTCACCCTTGGGCATAGGTGTCTGCAGAAAATTTAGAGGGAGGCCTCTCTGGTTTTTCCGCACGGTCCCACAAGCGGACGTGGATCTGGCGGCAAGGGATGTGAAGAGAGGGATGCTGGTATAAAAGTTGTCCACGTACACGTGGTAACCCTTATCCAGCAATGGGTGCACAAGCTCCCAAACGATTTTCCCACTAACACCCAGAGTGGGGGAACAATCTGGGGGTTCAATATGGGAATCTCGTCCCTCATACCCGGAGGTACTCTCACAAAGTTTATAGAGCTTCACGCCATACCGCGCCCGCTTAGAGGGAATATACTGGCGGAAGATGAGTCTCCCCTTAAAACTGATAAGAGACTCATCGACCGAGAGCTCCCTGAGGGGTACGTAGGCATCCAAAAATTTGGCCCCAAAGTGATCGATGACCGGCCTCACTTTGTAAAGCCGGTCATAGGTGGGATCACCTCGGGGTGGACATGCCTCATTATCTGCATAATGGAGGCATTTCCAAATGGCCTCGAACCGCCTCCGTGCCATGACCATACTGAAAAGCGGGGTCTGGTAGAAGATGTCCCCGCTCCAGTACTGTCTGACACTTGGTTTTTTGACCAGGCCCATATGCAGCAAGAGGCCCCAAAATGTCCTAATTTCTGCTGGCGGGGTGGTGGGTGTGTGTGTGGGGGGGTGAGTATGTAGTGTGTGTGATTGGTGTAACTGTAACTGTATGGGGGGGGGAAATGGGGGGGCGAAATGCAGCGCCCTTAACCCCTAATAGGGCCCGGGTCACACTAAAAAAAATTGTGGCGAACCCTTTGTGGCGGACCCCCTAATAGGGGTCGGGGGGGGGGGGGGAATGTAACTTTTTTTACACTTTTGTTTTACTTTACTTTACTGGTTAACCCTACCTGTCCCTGGGGCTGTACTCTCTCCCTGCTCTAAGGGGGGTCTTCCTCTGTGAGGGGCTCCGATCTTGACAGGGGGGTCCCTGGCACCTTAACCCCTCCCCTGCCGGCTGCTATTGGCCAGACGATCATCCGGCCAATAGCAGCGTTCCTGGGGGGGTGACGAAATCGCGACCTCCCCATAGATACAGAGGGTGATAGGGGGTGTATTCTACACCCCCGATTACCTCGTATCTCCGTGACCCGCATCACCGGAATACCCGAAAATCGCAAGTGTGAATTCACTTGCGATTTTCGGCGATCGCCTACATGGGGGGGTCTGATCGATATCAGCAGTCACCCAGGTCCGGTCCCCGCTCGGCGCGCGGCAGGGACAGAAATTCCCACGGGCGTACAGGTACGCCCTTGGTCCTTAAGTACCAGGGAGCAAAGGCGTACCTGTACGCCCTTGGTCCTTAAGGGGTTAACTTGACTGACTTACTGAAGTAGAGATTTTCTCCAAGAGCTTTTCTTACCGCCAGGCTTTGACAATTTACCTGAGCACCAGGTCTTTTCCTGAGATTTAGCATGGCTGTGGAATTTAGTAGACTTTCTTCTTCTTGCTAGCTGGAACACACACTCTCCTTCACCTCGCTGCAGCTAAAACACCAACTCCTTCTCCTCACTAAACTCTCTCTGTCTCTCTCTCTCTCTCTCAACTGAACTCTTCTTCCCCCCCTATACTACATTAAGGCCTAGGTTTAGGGGTCTCCCATTGGGTGTCAGAGTCAACTGGTCCCTCTGCACAATCCCCGAAAGGTACAGAGCACAAATGAACACATGAAACAGCAATAAATCACTAACAATAGAGCAGTGGGCCCAACATATAGACAGCAAGAATGCCCGAGGCAATCTTCAGCCCCCAGGACAGCCTTTGGTGCTGGGAAACTACAAACTCCCCCACTTAGGAACAGCCACCCTCAACACCCAGTCCTGGAGGCTGGAAATTGACGAGGGTAGCAAACTGGGACATTCATTATTTAGTGCAAACGGTTCCTGAGATATGATACAGGCATAGAAAGTGCAAAGTGTACCTTCCCGTAAGATATAACACAGTGTTGTTGGTGCCTTTGATATTGACCACATCATTTTTTATGTGCTGTAGATATTTTACTTGAGGTTGGTGCCTTTGATATTGACCACATAATTTTTTATGTGCTGTAGATATTTTACTTGAGGTTTACATTTTTACAACTTCACTCCTACTTAACCTTTTCTCTAAATATAGCAAGGACATACATGAAACAAATCTTGAAGTTCTTCCTTTGGTTGTGTGGAAGGTATGTAAAGACTTAGGAAGTTTATGCCATTATACAGAGTACTAAAGCATAGTGGTTTCTTCATGGCAAGACACCAGGCATATTACTTGAACATTGCAGAAACTTGGAAACTTGAAGAACATAAGACGAGGCAGTCCTGTAGCATTGCACTTAATGTCCTACACAGGGTGACTAGGGGTACACAGGGCCTAGGGAAAGTTCATGAGCAATGTTCGGTCATACTCTGAGTGTTTGGGACAATGGGCAAACCAACATATATACAATGTAAGGTCTTTGACATAAACAATATAAATATTAAATATGCAAATAAATAAACCTAAGAAATAGAGAAACATTTAGTCCTGGTATTGAGATGGCTGCATTCCTTGTGCGGACCTCTGCTATCTTAGCAATATCACCTCTCCTGAATCAATTTCAGCTGGCAGGTAAGGTACTGGTTCTGGTTCTGCAGTAGCTTCAGGAATTACAGTTGGCTGTCTTGGCACAGGCATTATCGGTTAAACCATTGAAGTCAGGGTGGTGGCTGCCGCCAAACAGAAGTACAGCGGTTGGCTTGGAGAGAACATAGGTATGTCCATAGAAGGTGGGATGTCTTCATGCGGAGGCCTGCTTGGAATAGGCTCTGGTACACGTGGAGGTGGTAAGGTCAGGTTTGGCAGATCCTCTTTTGCACATAACTTGATCCGGTTTCAGTGCACAACTTGAGGAATTCTGTCTTTCTTCTGGACTTCGCACACATCTGATTCTGGGTATGGGATAGCTGTGATGGTGCACAGCTGTCTCCCATATTGAATCCAGTTTATCTGTGTGTGAATAATTCTTCAGCCAGACACTATCACCAACATTCAAAGGCTTGGCGGTAGCGTGTTGAATATAGTCCCCCTGCTGTCTTCGCCTAGCTTCATCAATTTTCTGGCTTACAATTTCTTGCGCTTCCTGGACTCGCCTCTTGTTGTCTACTACCCAGTCCTGTTTTGGGAGTGGATTGGTATCATCTGAAATCTGTAGACCAAAGGCTCTGTCTTTGGGAAATTGTCCATGCCTTCCCATCATCAGGTAGAAGGGGGTGTAGCCCGTAGAGCACTGAGTGGTATAATTGTAAATTTTGACCAATTCTGCCAGTAATTGGGGCCACTCTTCTTGCTTTGTCACTGATGCTGTCCGCAACATGTGAATGAACACTTGGTTAACTCTCTCACACAGTCCATTTCCTTGTGGGTGGAAGGTTGTGGTTTGAAGCTTCTTGCAGTTGTAGAACTGGCACAGCTCTTGGAACAGCTGGGTTACCAGCACTGGAGCACTCGTTGCATCAACGCTTTATATCACCTCGCATTCCAATCCAATAGAACTGTCTTCTGATGGTGGCTTTTTTCTTGTGGACCCTGAAGTGTCCTGACTGGTCATGATATGCGTCAAGGACCATATTGGCATCCCTTCTGGGGATCAGGAATTTATATAGGCTCTCGCCAGAGACAGTGTCTAGAGTTTAGCGGTACAGCATTAATTTCTGGACAAACAGTCACTTCCAGCTTAATGTCTGGTGGAGCCCAATATAGTTGTAGTCGCCTTGTCCTCTGCAGTCCAGGTTGGTGCCTTTGATATTGACCACATAATTTTTTATGTGCTGTAGATATTTTACTTGAGGTTTACATTTTTACAACTTCACTCCTACTTAACCTTTTCTCTAAATATAGCAAGGACATACATGAAACAAATCTTGAAGTTCTTCCTTTGGTTGTGTGGAAGGTATGTAAAGACTTAGGAAGTTTATGCCATTATACAGAGTACTAAAGCATAGTGGTTTCTTCATGGCAAGACACCAGGCATATTACTTGAACATTGCAGAAACTTGGAAACTTGAAGAACATAAGATGAGGCAGTCCTGTAGCATTGCACTTAATGTCCTACACAGGGTGACTAGGGGTACACAGGGCCTAGGGAAAGTTCATGAGCAATGTTCGGTCATACTCTGAGTGTTTGGGACAATGGGCAAACCAACATATATACAATGTAAGGTCTTTGACATAAACAAAATAAATATTAAATATGCAAATAAATAAACCTAAGAAATAGAGAAACATTTAGTCCTGGTATTGAGATGGCTGCATTCCTTGTGCGGACCTCTGCTATCTTAGCAATATCACCTCTCCTGAATCAATTTCAGCTGGCAGGTAAGGTACTGGTTCTGGTTCTGCAGTAGCTTCAGGAATTACAGTTGGCTGTCTTGGCACAGGCATTATCGGTTAAACCATTGAAGTCAGGGTGGTGGCTGCCGCCAAACAGAAGTACAGCGGTTGGCTTGGAGAGAACATAGGTATGTCCATAGAAGGTGGGATGTCTTCATGCGGAGGCCTGCTTGGAATAGGCTCTGGTACACGTGGAGGTGGTAAGGTCAGGTTTGGCAGATCCTCTTTTGCACATAACTTGATCCGGTTTCAGTGCACAACTTGAGGAATTCTGTCTTTCTTCTGGACTTCGCACACATCTGATTCTGGGTATGGGATAGCTGTGATGGTGCACAGCTGTCTCCCATATTGAATCCAGTTTATCTGTGTGTGAATAATTCTTCAGCCAGACACTATCACCAACATTCAAAGGCTTGGCGGTAGCGTGTTGAATATAGTCCCCCTGCTGTCTTCGCCTAGCTTCATCAATTTTCTGGCTTACAATTTCTTGCGCTTCCTGGACTCGCCTCTTGTTGTCTACTACCCAGTCCTGTTTTGGGAGTGGATTGGTATCATCTGAAATCTGTAGACCAAAGGCTCTGTCTTTGGGAAATTGTCCATGCCTTCCCATCATCAGGTAGAAGGGGGTGTAGCCCGTAGAGCACTGAGTGGTATAATTGTAAATTTTGACCAATTCTGCCAGTAATTGGGGCCACTCTTCTTGCTTTGTCACTGATGCTGTCCGCAACATGTGAATGAACACTTGGTTAACTCTCTCACACAGTCCATTTCCTTGTGGGTGGAAGGCTGTGGTTTGAAGCTTCTTGCAGTTGTAGAACTGGCACAGCTCTTGGAACAGCTGGGCTACCAGCACTGGAGCACTCGTTGCATCAACGCTTTATATCACCTCGCATTCCAATCCAATAGAACTGTCTTCTGATGGTGGCTTTTTTCTTGTGGACCCTGAAGTGTCCTGACTGGTCATGATATGCGTCAAGGACCATATTGGCATCCCTTCTGGGGATCAGGAATTTATATAGGCTCTCGCCAGAGACAGTGTCTAGAGTTTAGCGGTACAGCATTAATTTCTGGACAAACAGTCACTTCCAGCTTAATGTCTGGTGGAGCCCAATATAGTTGTAGTCGCCTTGTCCTCTGCAGTCCAGGTACGGACTTCCTCTAGTGCTGGTCCTGGATGCTGACATATCAGTAACTGCACCTGATGGCTAGAAGGAAAACTGTAGAATTCTGAGAGGCTCTGGAACTTCTTCTTGAAATCCCGCAGGCTGAAGAGGTCTCGGCATAGGGTTTACCATGAAGACCGGTTTAGAAGCAACGATTGAAGTAACTGGAACATCTGGAATGCTGGCAGCAGCTGAAGACATGGTGCTGGTCGCCGGAGTAGGTGGTGCACTTGTCACCAGTAGTGGTGTGGTGCTTGTGCCCAGTAATCCACTGGTGCTTGGTTCAGACATGCTGTTTATTTTGAGTGTGCTATCGCTTTAAAAGAAATAGTGAACATGAAATTAGGAAGATGTTCTGCAGCAGCTTTGGTGGTGTTCAAAACCTCTAATGTGATGCCTGGAGGGCTCTCCTTCCGTTTTGCAGGTACTGGGCAGCAATGGACCTGTGGCTGACTATTGTGGACAATAGCAGAATGTGCAGTGACAGCCGTGGGATTTGTGACAGCAGATTTGGGCACCGGAGGCCCTGCGCAGCACTCTGCTGGTAATGTCTGAGATTCCATTTGTCGTTCTTTACAGTGGAACAGTCCCGGAGGATGATCGCGGCACCCAACAGACTTCCTGTAAGGTCTAGTTGTGAAGATCTTCCCCTGCGCAACACAGGGTGGCACCTTTGGTTCCTTCTCACTGTTGGGGCAAGTGATACCCCTGATGTTACGCCGTGGATCGGAAGGACATCACCCGTCAGTAAAGTACAGAGGATGTCAAGCCTGCTGAGACACCAAGCCCCTGCACCTTAGCCTGCCATCCAGGTAGGTAGCACAACAGGGGGCAGAGGGAAGGGGGAAATGATGTGGCACAGGGGGTAATAAATAGAGGGAGGGGTTTGATTTGGCACAGGGGATAAAGGGGGAAAATGGCAAAGGGGGTTATCAAGGGGGGAAAAAAAAGTGCACAGGGGGGTAGCAGCCACATTTGTAATGTTTATACTGGTATCATGTCATGCATCAGGACACGCAATGTAATATGTGCAATTAGCAGTACGGCGAGTGATCCAGTCCTTGAGCTGTGTAAGGGGCCCCAAAATTTCTGATTGCAGCCCTGTAACAACTTCATCCAATCATGGATTTTTAGAAAATATAAACTCTTGAAGTCAGTGTCCCTTAAGCTCATATTAGATAGTGACTTGCTGGTCAATATAGCACAGATGGCAGGGTAACTCCCACACTGGCATCAGCACACAACTTAGCCACTAAGCAGGACCTTGTTGAGTTGTATCTTAATGTATTACAATGCGTCACATATGCTGATGTTATGATGACACGTTGTTGCTTAATCAGATCTTATTTCCCATTGCAAAACAAAATGAAAACAAGTGAGCTACGTCTAGTTCATATTGTCAGTAAATTTATTGTTCTTCTTTTGGAAAGGATTTGATAAATTAATGACATTTAAGACCCATACACTGTAACTGTATAGTACTGTATATTTACGGCATCATATGGAATGCTATTGCAAATCTATACTTGTAAATTATGCATCGTATTTCCTTAGAGCAATAAAAATCCTCATTTAATGATTTGGTTGGTCACCAAAATCCCTTATTATTCCAACGGCTTGTTGCATTTTGTGTGGGCGAAGTATCTACTAGGTGTATGACGCTACAAGCAAAAAGCCTGCAGTGAGTGTTGCATTGAGCTACATCTACACATTAGGAATCATTTCCAACATCTAATGAGGCTTGGCCAAAGTAACAGCTGGGGGCTGAAGAAAATGGATGCTTAGGATCTTTACTCCCTCAGGTACATAGAAATCACCTACAGTGAACTACATGCTTTCTTTCAGAATCATTTGGCTGTCTATAGTGTATATTAGTTCAGCTTCTCCTTAAATTAACACTTGCCTTTTTGTAATTTTGGACTGATCTAATTTCTATATTAGTGTGTAGAATTATTATTTTTTTTTTCAATAACATAAGCAAAATTGCTTATCATATTGTGGTGTATATGGAGGACAGGAGGTCTTGACAGATACTACTTGCAAAGAAAGAAGGTCCTATTTTCATGACTTCCGTGACCTTTTAAAAAATGTTTTCTAGTGTAAACCCTCTTTACTAAAGCTCTCCTATCTGCTTTATAGAACGGAAATGTAATCTGAACCTCCAATGTTTTTCTTATTTTGCCCAATAATGGAGTGATATAGAGCATAGCATATGTTTTTGGATTTCCAGGATAAGCAACCAATTGGTAAAATGGTGGATAGGAGGTATGTATTACTGAGGCTTCTTGTCTCTGTAATGGCACTTACATTCCATGTACAAAATAACAATCTTCTTTTATTGTTCTTTGATCAAGGTTACAACAGACCATACAAGGAGGGAGCAGACAGATAGGGAATTGCATCCGTTTCACAGCTATCAGCTGCATCCACTGGTTCCTTTAAGTTTCTGTTATACTGCATGCTGCAAGCAAAACTTATTGCTGTATGTGAATTGTTACAATAAACCCAAGAATATTGAACTGTGACCCCTGCCTGTTTGGGTCTGTTTGTTTGCTTCAAGACACTTTGAAGGGTTCCGTTCTAGATATGGTGGATATGGCACACCAGTCCTGGCATGATGGTGCAGCAAGTTGTTACTTTAGCTGGACAAAGCTCTGAGGTGGATGTGCAGAAAAAAGTACAAACTGCAGTGCAGAGGTAAATTATGTTTTAGGGTACGTTCACACGTACGCAGATTTGATGCGCAGGATTTTCTGCTGCAGATTTCAATGTAAACTAAATGACTGAGCACCGCTTCTAATCGGCAGTTACAAATCCTGCATATCAAATCTGCGCAGGATCCTGTATGTGTGAATGTACCCTTAGCCTATTTTTTACTGTCGTTGAAATAATTGCAGACAGAGAAAATTGCCTTTAGAGCAGCAGACTGAAGTGCTGGCTCCATACGTCACTGGTGAGCTGCAAAATCATTATTAAAGGAGTACTGCAGCCATAGACACTTACCCCTTATATGGGGACTGGCACTGCCCGGCTCTGCGCAGCTAATGCTGGTGTCGTCGACCTCACTAAGAAGTAGACAGACATGCCCCCTCCATTCAGCTCTATGGGAGAGCCGGGGATGCACAAACACTGCCTCTCCGCCTCTCCCATAGAGATACATGAAGGGGGCATGTGTCTGCAGAGGCATCATGCTGCGGTCAACATACCTGCTGCACTGGGAGAACCACGATAGAGCCAGGGTCCATTACAGGAGATTGGTGGGGGGGAGGGGAGAGATTCATAACCGCTGATAACCTCCTCTCTGGGGCTTACTGTATAAAATAAAATCATCTCCCTGTAATCCCCATCACACCCCCTCCCATAGACTTGAATTGCAGAGGTGGGGCATGATGTCACACAAGGGCGGAGTCATGACGGTACGATACTCCAGCCCTGTGGTCATGACACTACACACTCTGAGCCTCCAGCACTGTGGAGAGCTCACAAAGGTGGGTGAGCAATGACAGATTGTGGGGGTCCCCAGCAGCGGGACCCCCGCGATCAGACATCATATACCCTATCCTTTGGATTGGGGATAAAATGTATTAGGGCCGGAGAACCCTTTTAATTTCATGTTATGTGCCTATGATTGAGGAAATAAAGACAGATGTTCTGTGAACCCCCTGGCAAGGGACAAGGATTCTTTTACCTTCTGCATTGCACGATATAAGAATAATGGTCCAGCACCAACATTTTGACACAGGTTGGGACATAGCAGCGACTGAATTGGACATGTTCCTGGGAACAGACTAAGGAATACCAAACACCACTAAGTATTGGACTTTTTTTTTCTCTAGTTTTTTCTCCTTTTAACACTTTGCACCATTTTTTTTTTGCTCTTTTTGTAACTAAGTATTGTACTTTTGAATAAAAAAGCCTAAAACATTAATAGTTTTGCCTTTTAGCCCTAAAGAACCTAGGCACCCAAGATGTTGCCTGTGCATGTTATCTGGTTGAGCATTGAAACTGGGTTGTCCTGTCTGCCATAAGTGACGGATGGTGGCAACGTTTGTGTGTGGCTGTGTGGACTTGTTTGCGGCCCATTGCAATAGGTATGTGGGAAAGTGAATGCAGAAGCAGAGTACCCACAGTCACATTTGCTGGGTTGAAACCTGGACCTAGGTACAGTGGTTCATGACATAAGTAGTGGCAGTAGGGTGTGATTTATGCTCATTTTGCAGTCTAGGTGGAAGGAGAAAGCAAGATTGAGTAAAGAAAGCTCAACCCCTTGAAGTCACACCTAGGTTATGTACATATGTTTGGGGTCCTTCAGAAAAAGCTGCATATCCCTTGCTTCTGATCAATATTAGGATTCTTAGGCTTGGTTAACACTACGGAACTTCGGAATTTGTGAAGCAGAATTTGTGAACAGAAAATCAGCTTGAAAATTTCCGCCTGAAGAATGGCGTTTATCATTCTTCAGGCGGAAATACTCGCGGAACACATTGCAATCTATTGGAGACTGCAGTGTCCGCAAGGTCCTAGCGCCGAATAATTCTGTTGGCGCTGGGCGCTCTCAGAATCTCCAGGCGGAAATTTTCTGCCCGGAGATTCCGCAGTGTTAACCTAGCCTTATAACTACCAGCCACATGACCATGGCAATGAAGAGATCTAAAATGGTAATGTTCAAACATGTTTGCAAATTCTATGGAAATGAGAAAAACAGCCTAATGTAGTGTTGTTCTGTCATTCCAACAACATTAGATTGGAGCTACATGGAACATACTTGACTGCCATTCTATTATAATTCATACTTACTAGGGATGAGCTAATCGAATCTGACGAATCCGAATTCATTACGAATTTCAGGAAAAATTTGATTCACAATGAATGTGAATATCAGCGCTTCATTAAACTCCATTTAGTGAGGTCCAGGTTCCAGGGCATCTAAAATGGCGTATCCACATGTGAGGACATGGGGCAAGGAATCCTGGGAAGGCGGGAACAAGGGTAGGCGGGATGAACCTTAATCACATGCAGCATGCAGCCTATCATCAGCCAGCCACCCCTGTGATGTCACAACCCTATATAAACGGCAGCCATCTTGCGGCCAGTCACTTCAGCCTTTTATTGCAGAGAGAAAGAGAGGGACAGAGGGACAGACAGCGCTGTGTGTTGCACAGAAAAACATTTTTACACCAGCGATTCACCTCCCAGTCACATCAGCATTCTAATACATAGAGGGACAGAGAGCAGTGTTTTGCACAGAAAATATTGTTTACAGCAGCAATTCAACTCAAGCCCAAATCCAGCCTAGAAGCACTGATAGGGAAGGGATTGAGATTGATAGTGAAAGTGCAATTTTGGGTGTAGTACACAGCAACTGTGTGCTGTAGCACAGGTGTGTACTTCTGGTGTTGTACACAAATACTGTTTTACGCGTACTGGAGCGCATTGTCCTCCCCTCATAAGTGAATACCACATATGTACATCTAAGTGGTGTACTAGTTTGTTTCTGTAAAACTCTTAAGGGCCAAGATACTGTGAAAGAACAGGCAAAAGTACATACCTTCTGGTGTTGTACACAAATACTGTTATAAGCGTACAGGCGCACATTGTCCTCCCCTCTTTAGTGCATACCACATACTTACATCTAAGTGGTGTACTATTTTGTTCCTGTTAAAGTCTTAAGGGCCTAGATACTGTGAAAGGCCATCCAAAAGTACACACCTGCTGGTGTTGAACACAAATACTGTTTTAAGCATACTGGAGCGTATTGTCCTCCCATCATAAGTGCATACCACATACGTACATCTAAGTGGTGTACTTTTTTTTATTCCTGTTAAAGTCTTAAGGGCCTAGATACTGTGAAAGGCCAGCCAAAAGTACACACCGGCTGGTGTTGTACACAAATATTGTTTGTGTACTGGAGCATATTGTACCCCCCCCCATACGCACTAAGTATGTCAGGCAGAGAAAGTGTGTCAGGCAGAGAAGTGCCAGGACGTGCACAGAGGAGTAGCAGAGGCCTAAATTCATCAGACAGAGGTCGCAACAGACCAGGGGCGAGTGGCAGCAAGAGTCGCAGTGAGAGGCCTATGCTCTTGGTATCAGCTAGTGGTTGTGTCTCGAACAGCAACCCATCTGCCGTCATCAATTGGTTAACACGGTAATCCACTTCATCCCAAGTGACATCTGATACCCCCAGTCAACAGTCGCTGGGTTCCTCAGACACAATCCTCAGTTGGCACGGCCCGGGAGCAATCCCTGTTCTCCCATTGCCTCTGTCCTGTCTTGTTCCCTCCCCTAAAGAAGTATCTTATGCTGTGGATTCAGCTCCACTATTTAGTGAGGAAGATCTAATAGAGGACAGTCAGCAGCTACTGCCCTGCCAAGAAGCGGAGGAAACATCCACCACTTACACTGCTAGGAGACAAGTAGTGATGAGGAGAGTGACATGGGAGGTGGTGTTGTCAGCATTCAGGGTCCTGAAGCAGAAACTGATGAGGAACCTAAGGAGGGCACTTGTTGATGATGATGAAGCCGATCGCAATTAGGAGCCCGGTGCAGAAGGGGCTTTATCATCTTCAGGAGAAGAGGGTTGCAGGTTGCCCGTGAGGGAGCAGCTGAACCAGCAAGGTAGTAGCATGGTTGGCAGTCAGCATGGTGGCAGAAGTGGAAAGTCTAGGGCCAAACATGCCCGGGGTAGACCACCTGCTTTGCGGCGGCCTACCTTCCCAGGAGGTAGTGAAACAGGAGTTCCTGGAGTCGGCGGCAGTAGCCGTCAATCAGTGCGCACTGTTGGTGGGAAAATCAGCTACTCGGCGGTGTGGCAGCAGTTCATCAAGCATCCGGAGGAGGTTCACATAGCCCCATGCAAGATATGTCGGCAGAAGGTGAAGCGTGGCTAGGGTCCCAATGTTGGCACCACGGCCCTGCGTCAACATATGCTTCGCCACCATAAAGCGGCCTGGGAGAACCATGGCTCCGATGTGGTGGTCCAGCCTGCTGCATCACCCAGTTGCACTCCGCTCCCTCTTTCAGCCAGCCAAAGGGAGCTGTGTGTCATATCCATCTTCTATTGCTCCAGATGCTCCTGCTCCTCCTACTTCGCGTCAGTTATTCCGCCAGCAATCCTTCGGCGAACCCATATCCAAGAGATAACAGTATGTGCTCACTCATCCAACGGTGCAGAAGCTGAATGTGCTCCTGTCCAAGTTGCTCGTGCTGCAGTCCCTCCCTTTTCAAGTGGTGGACTCTGCACATTTCAGAGAACTTATGGCCTGTGCCGAGCCGAGGTGGAGAGTCCCAAGCTGTAATTTCTTTGCGAATAAGGCAGTACCAGCCCTGCACAATTTTGTGGAACAGAAGGTGGGCCAGTCCTTAAGGCTTCTGATGTGCACCAAAGGGCACGGCAGAGCCGACGTGGTGAGCTGTAACTAAGGTCAGGGACAATACATGTCTATAGGGCCCACTGGGTGAATGTGGTTCCTGCACAGCCCCAATAGCAACTTGGACAGGTCAAGCCGCTTCCTCCTCCACACTCTCAGGCCATTGGTCCTGTGAAAGTGTGCAACTCCGCCTCCTCATCCTTCGCTGTTCTTCACATGGTTTGCCTTGGCGAACAGAGTCACACAGGGGAGGAACTGCGAAAAATCATTCATCAAGAAATAGAAACAATGGGAAGGAAACTTTGCATGCACTTCAGCCACCGCAAAGCACACCCTCTTTGAGCTGCAGCATCAGAACGGCATCCCCCAACATAGTCTGATTTGCGACGTTTCCGCACGTTGGAATTCCACCCTCCATATGTTGGACCGACCAGATGAACAGAGAAAAGCCATCACCGATTTCTTGATGCTCCAAGTGGATAGGGGGACTCCCCTGTGTAACGTCAATGTCAACCAGTGGCAGCTCATAAGTGACACCTGACATTTTCTCAGGCCCTTTGAGAAAGCCACATTATTAGTCAGTTGCCAGGATTACGGGATGAACAACTTAATTCCACTGCTTCATCTACTACAAAAAGTGTTGGAAACAATGGCAGGTCAGGGCACTGGAGATGTGGCGCCTACATCTCACGGCCATATGAGTCCTATGGGGGCTGAACTGGAGGAGGAGTAGGGGAGGGGCACAGTTGAGCACAGTTTAGGCTTTGCGATATGGGTGATTTTTCTAGTCATCTGACAGAAGAGGAGGAGCGGGAGCAGCTAGAGGAGCTAGAGGGTTATGAGGAAGGCGAGACAGAGGACCCAGACACACCGTGGCAGTATGCAGTGGAGATGGAGGCAAGGAGTCCCTCCGAGTCACTTGCACAAATGGCACGATGCATGCTCACTTGCTTGCGTAGTGACCGCCGAATTGTTACCATTCAGCAGCGGGATGACTTCTGGATCTTCACCTTATTGGACCCTCGCTACCGGCACAAAATAGGGGCCTTTTTTACACCCACTGAGAGGGAGGACAAATTGACCTACTAGAGAGACATCCTTCATAGTCAGTTGGCAGATGCCTATCTGCGTCATCATCCATCCTCTTGCAGGTCTGACTCGGGGGGCCCTCTGCGCTCACCTTCCACTGCCATGGCTTCTGGGGAAGGGTGGGGTGGTAGGAGCAATACAAGCACCATCAGCAGCAGCCTGAGTCTACAGTCGCTGATGAATAGCTTTCTTCACCCGCATAGTGAAGCAACTCATCAACAGCAGGTAGACCTGGAGCAGGACCTGAACCAGCAGGTGGTGGCATAACTTGACATGACCATGCCAACACACCTTGAAGATCCTCTGAACTCCTGGGCAGCCAAACTTGATTTGTGGCCACAACTAGCAGAGTTTGCCCTGGAAAAGCTGTCCTGGCCGGCCAGTAGTGTGCCATCAGAGCGGGTGTTTAGTGCGGCAGGGGCCATAGTAACTCCAAGGAGAACTCGTCTGTCCATGAAAAAATGTGGAGAGACTGACCTTAGTGATGAGCAGCATTGGCCATATTTCACGAATATTTACACGAATATTCGTCCTATAATTGCGAATTTCACGAATTCGTTATGTTCACATATTTGCATATTCGAGGAAGAAAACAGTAAGGGGGTGGGCAACTTTACTATTAGTTGCTAGGGAAGTTGTTGATAACCTCTGACAGGTGTATTTGCATCATTCTAATTGGCCCACAAGTGAAAAGAAGGAATATGCGAATATTCACATATGCGAATATTCACATATGCGAATATTCACAGATGCGAATATATGCATATGCGAATATGCGCATATGCGGAACAAATTTGAACATATAGTGGATATATTCGCAATATTCACAAATTCGTGAATTTGCGATATTCGCGATAAAAATTTGAAATGCGAATATTCGCACCCAACACTAACTGACCTTTGTGAAGATGAATCAGGCATAGATCAGTCAGGATTTCCACCCACCAATGCCTGATGCATCAGAGTAGATTGACCATGGTGCCACACCAACATTTCACAAATATGGATAGTGCTAAATATATTTAAAGACTACCTGTCATCAACAAAAACTTTTAATATGTTGTTCATAATCATTAATGAAGAGATATTGTAATATATCTTCATTAAAAAATATTAATATTTATACCAGTTTTTTCATTTTATACTTTTGGCCACTAGGGGTCACTCTTCTATGCCTGGTCTGCAAGCAGCATCCTATGCTTTTCATAGTAAGTGTACAGCTTTTAGGACTAATGCTGAAGGGCTCTGGTCCTTCCACCGGAAGTTTAGTGCTCTCAGCTCAGGACTCGCTCATAGCCTGTGAGCTACAAGCCTACACATGCCTCTCATATAACAGAGGCCAGTCACCTCCCCCTCCCCTGCTCTGTGTTCTCCCTGCCCCTCACCACACATTATCTTATACATTGTATTATCTCACTGCACTCCCTGCTCTGTACCCCCCCCCCCCCCCTGACATTCATCTTAATTACTGCCTCTGTAATTGCTCCCTCAGCCCCTGGTTCTCAGCATTGACTTTTTAGTGCAGAGAGACACAGGAGAGAGAGAGAGAGAGAGACAGGCTGCCATCCCTCATCTGTACTTAGTCTGTATGCCCACTGCAGAGCAGTGTTTCCCAACCAGGGTGCCTCCAGCTGTTGCAAAACTACAACTCCCAGCATGTCTGGACAGCTGTTGGCTGTCTGGGCATGCTGGGAGTTGTAGTTTTGCAACAGCTGGAGGTGCCCTGGTTGGGAAACACTGCTGCAGAGGAAGAGCAGCATACAGGAAGACTGGCAGAAGCAGAGTCCCAGCCAAGCTTCATGTGACATCATGCCTGCCAGGACCCGCCTCCTTCCACCCCTCAGAAAGACAGTGTTCGTGAGCTAAAGAAGAGGGATAAAAAAAGGTATTTCCACAGCATTTTAAACCTCAATAAACACAGGGATAGGCATAGTTAGAGAAGGGGACAGATGGGAAGGGGGATCAGGGAAAGTTTAGATGATGACAGGTACTCTTTGAGGTGCTGCTCCCCAGTTACAGACATTCCTCGGCATCAGACCACAAGTAAGTATTGAGGATATGCATTAGCTAAAACTCAACTTTTCTTAGGATAAAATATATGTACCCCAATTTTTTTTTTACTCTAACAAAAGGAAAGGTGTGCAAAAAACACCATGTGCCACCTACACCACCAAGTATTGATGTGATGCAAAGACCTCTAAAAGGTGGAAGGGAACAACGTATGGTCCATTGTAACCGTTGGGGTAAAAACTTCCCCTGTAAGGCCCTACTCTTGCATTATTAATTACTCTCCCTATTTCATTCTACAAACACTGCCATTTCCCAGTTTTTAGGTCAAAATAAAGAGTTTCCTGTGTGGGGCCCCCATTTTAGGGTGAGTGACACTTGCCAAGAAGGGAATTAATAGGGCGAGAGTAGGGCCTTACAGGGAAAGTTTTTACCCTCACCTGCTTATGGGGTGATAAGAGGTGCAGGGGGTTATAGGGGTGATGAGAGTCGCGGGGGGGGGGGGGGGGTTATAGTAGTGATGAGAGGTTTGGCGGGGGTTATGGGGGTGATGAGGAGTGATGAGGACACAGAGGATAAGAGGGGGTGTATATGTATATATAATGTGTATGCATGTATGGCAGAATTATATTCAGTGGGTACAGTGTGTGGAGATATTATATTCAGGGTACAGTGTGTGGCAGTATTATATTCAGGGGTACAGTGTGTGGAGGTATTATATTCAGGGTACAGTGTGTGGCAGTATTATATTCAGGGTACAGTGTGTGGCAGTATTATTTTCAGGGTACAGTGTGTGGCAGGATTATATTCAGTAGATACAGTGTCTGGCAGTATTATATTCAGGGTACAGTGTGCGGCAGTATTATATTCAGGGTACAGTGTCTGGCAGTATTATATTCAGAGTACAGTGTGTGGCAGGATTATTTTAAGTAGATACAGTGTGGGGCAGCATTATATTCAGGGTACAGTGTGTGGCAGGATTATATTTATTGGGTACAGTGTATAGCAGCATTCTATTCAGGGTACAGTGTGTGGCAGTATTATATTCAGTGGATACAGTGTGTGGCAGTATTATATTCAGGGTACAGTGTATGGCAGGATTATATTTAGGGGATACAGTGTATAGCAGTATTATAATCAGGGTACAGTGTATAGCAGTATTATATTCAGGGTACAGTGTATGGCAGTATTATATTCAGGGTACAGTGTATGGAAGTATTATATTCAGGGTACAGTGTATGACAGGATTATACTCAGGGTACAGTGTGGGGCAGTATTTTATTTAGGGTACACTTTCTGGCAAGGTTATAATGATGACTGTCTTCATACAGAGGATGAGGATCTGCTGACAGTGAGGAGCCAATGATGTCTGGATGTCAGACTCTGCAGAGAAGATGGAGATGGAGGAAGACCTGGTCTCTGGACCAGATGAAGAAGAAAAGATAACAGAGAAGATATCCCTCAAGTCAGATGACGTCACTCAGGTCATTGATATCATTGTGTGTTCTCCTGACTGTCCCATCAGAGCTGTAGTCACTTGTAAGTTCTGCAGTGATGATGGGTAAAACTGTGTCCAATCTGTGTCTCTCCAGCTCTTACAAAACTGCAACTCCCATTGCCAGAGGCCCTCCAGACCTGATGGGAGTTTTAGCTTTCCAACAGCTGGAGTACCACTTCAACCAAGGTGATAAATGGGGGTCTCAGCAGTCGGACCCCAACCAAAAAAATGGGCTACTTATTATGAAATGCCCGGGGGGGGGGGGGGGGGGGAGGGGTAGGGAGCCTCGAGGTAATTTTTTGCATCAGGGCCCTGTGGTTTCTAGCTTCACCCCTGCACACGGCCGCTGCGTATTGATACAGCATTGGGGCAACGGTTAAAAGCAGAAAGGGGCGTACAACAACTATATAGTGGCAAATTGTGCCCCGGCCCATATAGTTGTTGTAGGCCCCTATTTGCTTATACTTTTCTCCCCATATAGTTGTAGTCCTCTCTGAGAGGGGCCCAGGCCTACCACAACTATGGGGGCAACTATTAACAGAGGGGCCTACCACAACTATAGGGGCAACTATTTACAGAGGGGCCTACCACAACTACATGAAGCCCCCTATATAGTTTGGGTAGGCCCCTCTGTTAATAGTTGCTTCCATATAGTTTGGGTAGGCCCCTCTTTAAAAGGAGTAGTCTGGTGGAAAATAACTTATCCCCTATCCAAGCATAGGGGATAAGTCATAGATCGTAGGGGGGTCTAAGCGCTGGGACCCCCCCGCAATCTCCTGCATAGGCCCTGGCAGTTTCTGGAAGCTGACGTCTGTACCCCGCAGAAAGCTGCGGCCGGCACACCCCCTTCATGTATCTCTACATGGAACAGGGGGGGGGGGGGCAGGCCTTGAGCTGTGTGAGGGGCCCTCATGCTGCCGCCAGCTCCACACTGTGTCATTCAGCCACTATATGGTCTCCTCATGCTGCCGCCACCTCCACGCTGTGTCATTTAGCCACTATATGGGCTCCTCATACTGATGCCACCTCCTGGCTCAATCATTGTGCCGCTCTGCAACAGTGATTCTAAGAGCGACGCCTCTGATCTGCAGGTCATACTGAATAACAGTATTATTTCATTAACCCATCACACACCCAATGCATGTTACAGCAAGGCAAAGTGTTCTACACCTCTATTGAGGCTCTCTGTAGGCCAGAAATAGTTGTTTTTAATAGCAATTCACTGCAAATAAATTCGGACCAAAACAAATTTTGGGGGAAAATTCGGTGAATCGGCAGAATAGAATTTTTCCAAAATTCGCTCATCTCTAATACTTACCATGGCTGTATAGCTTGGGGAGAGTAGAACTTATGTGATTATGGCCAAGAAAAAAAACTATTTAAACTTTTTTTTGCGCAGAATTGTATTTTATCACGGTCCCTGGACTAGCTGTGCTAAATGCAATGGTGATCTTCTACAATAAACATACTATTTTATTATTCCCTATTACAACTAGTTTGTAGATTATATACTTCATTCATACATTCTAAAAGTAAATCTGACATTAAAGTGTGTCTAAAATATCAACTTACCTCCATTCAAAACAGTCGATACAATGGAGATGTAATCGTGGGGATCTTGATCTGGCAGGATGACATGACAATCTCTTTCAAAAGGAAAAAGTTCATACAGTCCCTCAGGAGAATCCACTCCACAAAGCATCAGGACCACTCTATGTGAGGGCTGTAAAAGTTCAAAGAAATTGGTGCTCTTATTTTCATAGAAGATCTTCAGAATATCTCTTGTTAAGACAAGCAGTTTACACTGCCACGTAGAGCCGGTAAGGTTTTCCACTACTTCATTTGATTGACAATTGACATCATAGAGATATACATAATCGATTTGTACGTTTGATGTAATTAATTTCTTCAGATATACGGCCCATTCTTTTCCACTCTCTTCATAAATTACTAGAAGATTTTTTGTCATTTCTGAAAAAATGGAATAGAACATTACTACTCATAATCAAATGTACAGATACAAGTAAAAGTAAGTAACTCAGGAAGAATGAGAAGGCTGCAAAAGTATTTGTAAAGACCTTAGTTACATACTGTAAGTCCATATATACTGTAGAAAATTCAGGTCTATTGCTGCTAAACATGAGAGGAGTTGATGGTGGCAGCTAAACTTATAAAAGTGCCTTTTCTCATAGTGTCAAGGAGGTGGCGCCATGCTGCTCAAGTGTCATGATTTGACACACCTTCTCATTTGCCTTCACCTCACAATTCCCAATGACTGAAGTACTGTGCCTTCTATGTCAATTAAGGAAGTGAGGTCAAGCAATGATGTAAGCCAGGCTGTGTCACTTAAAGGGGTGCTCCGGGGAAAACCTTTTTTCTTTTAAATCAACTGGTGGCAGAAAGTTAAACATAAAAAAAAGAATTGTGTAGCTCACTTAGGATACAAGGTGGGATATGCTCGAGGTTAAAGGTGATACCTTCACCCAAAAGGCCTAAAGAAATATATATTAATGCTATATAAAGATTATTTATATGAACCAGTCCTCAGGAGCATACAAGGATACAGGACAAAGAGAAAGAGAAAGTGAAGATTAAGGATCCAATAAATGTAATTTATTAAGTAAAATGATTAAATAAAATATAATATGATTTGATATGATGACCGCTCACTCAGCAGGGCCCTTGCATGAGTGAGAAGTATAAATGCAATAAATATAGTGGCAAAAATAGAATAAAATAAAACAATAGCACCTAATCAATTAGTTTATATCTGCTGTAAGTCCCAGATTAAAGTTCATCAATTGCGAAAGTACATCAGCTTAATGTCAATTCAGATCATTTCAAGTCAATTCCAGTCCAGTCCTAGTTTCATAATTTTTATCATATTTTTATTTTTTTTTCTACGCATTTTTATATATTTATATTTTTACATATGTATAATATTTACACATATTTTATCTCTACATATCCTTTTATAGACATACGGTATTTATCGGGGTATACCACACACCGGCCTATAACACGCACCCTCATTTTACCAAGGATATTTGGGTAAAAAAAGTTTTTTACCCAAATATCCATGGTAAAATGAGGGTGTGTGTGTGCGTGTATACCCCGATACACCCCCAGGAAAGGCAGGGGGAGAGAGGCCGTCGCTGCCCGCTTCTCTCCCCCTGCCTTTCCTGGGTCTAGAGCCCTGCTGCTGCCGCTTCTCTCCCCCTGGCTATCGGCGCCGCTGCCCGTTCTGTCCCCCTGACTATCGGTGCCGGCGCCCCATTGCCGGCGCCGATAGCCAGGGGGAGAGAAGCGGCGCCGACAGCCAGGGGGAGAGAAGCGGCAGCGGCACCCATTGCCGGCGCCGCTGCCCCGTTACCTCCCCCCATCCCCAGTGGCATAATTACCTGGGTCGGGTCCGCGCTGCTGCAGGCAGAACGGGCAGAGGCGCCGATAGCCAGGGGGAGAGAAGGGCCGGCAGCAGGGCTCTAGACCCCAGGAAAGGCAGGGGGAGAGAAGCGGGCAGCGACGGCCTCTCTCCCCCTGCCTTTCCTGGGGGTGTATCGGCGTATAACACGCACATAGACTTTAGGCTAAAAATTTTAGCCTAAAAAGTGCGTGTTATACGCCGATAAATACGGTATATTCCAGCATGCATTTATTTATATTATTATTATTATTATTTCTATTTATGTGTATGTGCATATGTGTGTGTATATATGCATGTTTGTATGTGTGTATATATATAAATATATATATATATATATATATATATATATATATATATATATACACATATATCTATATCTATGCATTAGGATGATTTTCTTATTTGATTTATTCCATTCTCCAATTAATGTGTATTACAATCTATATATATATTCCCTTTCCCACTGCTGTCTAATCTTATTTTATATTTTATATTTTCAGCATTTTTTCCATTCTTTCCTTTCTTTTCTTTATCTCTATGACTATCCTTCTTGGATCCATGTCTTGTCTTATACCAGACACTAAACTCATTAGTCCTAATTAACGATCATGACATCACTGTATAGGGATTATATAACCTTGGACTTTACACCTCATACCTATACTTGTCGTTACTGAAGAAAAGGCCCGCGGACTTGAAACGCGTCTAGCTCACTCTTAGCACCTTACTGTCAAGTGTATATCACTTTTATAAGTTCATATCTGCAAACCTCTATCTCCAAATTTCAACCGCTGGAGCCCCTACAAACCGGGACCACTGCTGCACGCGCGCTGCTTAGCGCTCCATTCACACGCACCTGCTCGTGCTAACCATCCACAGCCCCGGACGGCCAAGCTCCTGGACATCACCTCCGCGAGGCCGGACGCTCTTCCGTGCCAGTCCAGGACACCTTCAACCTCCGGAGACGCCACTCACCCTGACCGAAGTACAGACGGACACTGCTCCATACAAGCATCGCTACACACAAGCACTGGAAGCTACGGTGCCAGCCTGCCGTACAGGTCTCAACAGGAGGGTGAGTGGTGCTGTGCACCGAGACTCTAACGGTACTATTACCTGAACTGATTACGTTACTGTGCTGCTACATTGTTGCTCAGTTGTTCGCTAAACAGGGCAATAGGTATGCTGCACTGAGCCTTTACCGCTGCTACTCTCAGTACCATCATCGCTGCTATCTTACGGACACTGTGCTGTCACTTTGTCACTCCATTGTCATACTATCTAAAAGTACATTGTTACAAAGTGTATCCTGTGATCTATAAACCTCCTATTATTTCACGGTTACACTATCAAACTGAGTCATTGTTTCTAGCATCTCCTGAAATTTTGACTAAGTCCAGGACTGGAATTGACTTGAAATGATCTGAATTGACATTAAGCTGATGTACTCTCGCAATTGATGAATTTTATACTGGGACTTACAGCAGATATTAACTAATTGATTAGGTGCTATTGTTTTATTTTATTCTATTTTTGCCACTATATTTATTGCATTTATACTTCTCACTCATGCAAGGGCCCTGCTGAGTGAGCGGTCATCATATCAAATCATATTATATTTTATTTAATCATTTTACTTAATAAATTACATTTATTGGATCCTTAATCTTCACTTTCTCTTTCTCTTTATCCTGTATCCTTGTATGCTCTTGAGGACTTGTTCATATAAATAATCTTTATTTATATAGTATTAATAGAAAGTTAAACATATTTGTAAATTACTTCTATTAAAAAATCTGAATCCTTCCTGTACTTATTAGCTGCTGAATACTACATAGGAAATTATTTTCTTTTTGGAATGCTCTCTGATGACATCACGAGCACAGTTCTCTCTGCTGACGTTATAATAATAATGATAACGCTTTATTTATTGTTGTCCTTAGTGGGATTTAAACCCAAGTTCCCAGCACTGCAAGGCAGCAGTGCTAACCACTGAGCCACCATGCTGCCCCTAGCATGCATCTGCTATACATCTGCTATGCATGGTTGCTAAAATGGACAGAGATGTCAGCAGAGAGCACTGTGCTCGTGATGTCATCAGTGTTCCAAAAAGAAAGGAATTTCTTCTGTAGCATTTAGCAGCTAATAAGTACTGGAAGGATTAAGATTTTTTAAAAGAAGTAATTTACAAATATGTTTAACTTTCTGCCACCAGTTGATTTAAAAAAAAAAAAAAAAAAAGGTTTTCACCGGAGTACCCCTTTAACCCCTTAAGGACTCAGCCCATTTTGGCCTTAAGGACTCAGACAATTTAATTTTTACGTTTTTATTTTTTCCTCCTCGCCTTCTAAAAATCATAACTCTTTTATATTTTCATCCACAGACTAGTATGAGGGCTTGTTTTTTGCGCGACCAGTTGTCCTTTGTAATGACATCACTCATTATATCATAAAATGTATGGCGCAACCAAAAAACACTATTTTTGTGGGGAAATTAAAACGAAAAACGCAATTTTGCTAATTTTGGAAGGTTTTGTTTTCACGCCGTACAATTTCTGGTAAAAATGACATGTGTTCTTTATTCTGAGGGTCAATACGATTAAAATGATACCCATTATTATATACTTTTATATTATTGTTGCGCTTAAAAAAAATCACAAACTTTTTAACCAAATTAGTACGTTTATAATCCCTTTATTTTGATGACCTATAACTTTTTTATTTTTCCGTATAAGCGGCGGTATGGGGGCTCATTTTTTGCGCCATGATCTGTACTTTTTTTTGATACCACATTTGCATATAAAAAACTTTTAATACATTTTTTATAATTTTTTTTAAATAAAATGTATTAAAAAAGTAGGAATTTTGGACTTTTTAAATTTTTTTTCGTTCACGCCATTCACCGTACGGGATCATTAACATTTTATTTTAATAGTTCGGACATTTACGCACGCGGCGATACCAAATATGTCTATAAAAAATGTTTTTTACGCTTTTTGGGGGTAAAATAGGAAAAAACGGACGTTTTACTTTTTTATTGGGGGAGGGGATTTTTCACTTTTTTTTTACTTTTACTTTTACATTTTTTTACATTTTTTTTTACACTTGAATAGTCCCCATAGGGGACTATTCATAGCAATACCATGATTGCTAATACTGATCTGTTCTATGTATAGGACATAGAACAGATCAGTATTATCGGTCATCTCCTGCTCTGGTCTGCTCGATCACAGACCAGAGCAGGAGACGCCGGGAGCCGCACGGAGGAAGGAGAGGGGACCTCCGTGCGGCGTTATGAATGATCGGATCCCCGCAGCAGCGCTGCGGGCGATCCGATCGTTCATTTTAATCGCGAACTGCCGCAGATGCCGGGATCTGTATTGATCCCGGCACCTGAGGGGTTAATGGCGGACGCCCGCGAGATCGCGGGCGTCGGCCATTGCCGGCGGGTCCCTGGCTGCGATCAGCAGCCGGGATCAGCCGCGCATGACACGGGCATCGCTCCGATGCCCGCGGTTATGCTTAGGACGTAAATGTACGTCCTGGTGCGTTAAGTACCACCTCACCAGGACGTACATTTACGTCCTGCGTCCTTAAGGGGTTAAACTCTAGGATTTTTTTAAATACATATTTTAAATATTAAAAGGGTATTCCAGGCAAAACCTTTTTATATATATATATATATATATATATATATATATATCAACTGGCTCCGGAAAGTTAAACAGATTTGTAAATTACTTCTATTAAAAAAATCTTAATCCTTCCAATAGTTATTAGCTTCTAAAGTTTTCTGTCTAACTGCTCAATGATGATGTCACGTCCCGGGAGCTGTGCATGATGGGAGAATATCCCCATAGGAACTGCACAGCTCCCGGGACATGACCTCATCATTGAGCAGTTAGACAAAAAACAACAACTCAACTTCAGAAGCTAATAACTATTGGAAGGATTAAGATTTTTTAATAGAAGTAATTTACAAATCTGTTTAACTTTCCGGAGCCAGTTGATATATATATATATATATATATATATATATATATATATATATATAAATAAAGTTTTGGCCTGGAATACCCCTTTAATTACCTGGAAACCGATAATGTCAGACTAGAAGAATTTGTCAAGTCTACAGTCAATTTTTTCCCCCATTTCTAGTCATATAGGAGTGAAGTCCTTGATGGGGAGCTTAAAAGGAGCAATGTAATTTACATGGAATTGGATGTTGGGGAACCTAAAGGGATTAATGTAATTGATATGGGACTGTATATTTGGGGGGAAGTGATTTTATCTACATGGGACTGTATGTTGGGAAGCCTTAAAGGGGTACTCCAGTGGAAAACATTTTTTTTCTTTTCAATCAACTGGTGCTAGAAAATTAAACAGATTTGTAAAGGACTTCTATTAAAAAATCGTTATCCTTCCAGTACTTATTAGCTGCTGTTTACTACAGAGAAAGTTCTTTTCATTTTGGATTTTTTTTTTCTGTCCATGGTGCTCTCTGATGAAACCTCGGTCTGTATCAGGAACTGTCCATAACAGGAGCAAATCCCCATAGCAAACCTAGGCTGCTCTGGACAGTTCCTGATACAGACAGAGGTGTCAATAGAGAGCACTGTGGATAGAAAAAAAAAAGAAATCCAAAAATAAAAGAACTTTCTCTGTAATATACAGCCGCTAATAAGTACTGAAATTATAACAATTTTTTTTATAGTAGTAATTTACAAATCTGTTAAACTTTCTGGCACCAGTTCATTAAAAAAAAAAAAGTTTTCCACCGTAGTACCCCTTTAAGGGGGAGTGATGTTATTTACGTAGGACTGTTTGTTGGAGAAGGTTGTGGCTGGCTTGTCCCCCTATGTATGCTGGGGACACTATTTGTACTGTTGTACAATAATTGGTGGGAAAAGGGTGCAGTATATGGAGTTAGACAGGTTTCACATGGGTGGTGTATGAACATGGGCCATCAGACCCACGGACAGTCTGGCAGTTCTCAAAAAGATACAAAAGTCCAGGGTCTGTATTAGTTTAGGAGGTTGGGTATAGGTACTCAATTTTCTTAAAATAGAGGTTTTGTTTTTTTACTATTAAAGGAAAACTGTCACTAAACTCCCCCCGCACTAACCTGAGGTACTGGCTGGTAGTTACTGGGGACGCTGATCAATATGCTGCCTACCATGCACGAATCCGTCCTGCCATTCGCCCGTTTTCTTCTTTATTTTTAATATGCAAATGATCTTCTAACTGGCACAGGTGGAGTTACAAGGCTCCATTTGGCACTGTGATGTCAGCGCCGCTTGTCCGCAGCACCCCCGGCTTATGAATATTCATCCCCTCCCTCTGTCTCTCCCTCTCCTCCCCGCTCTGTACAGGACTCCACTGCGCTTCCGGGTGTACACATGAAGCGGCACTGAGCGGGGAGGAGGGGGGAGAGGTGGAGGGAGGGGATGAATATTCCTAAGCCGGCGGTGCTGCGGACGAGCAGCACTGATGTCACAGTGCCAGATGGAGCATTGTAACACCGCCTGTACCAGTTAAAAGATCATTTGTATATCAAGAATAATGAAGATAACGGGCTCCCTGTGGGGTGGATCCGGGCATGGTAGGCAGCATATTGATCAGCTTTCCACGATCTACCAGCCAGTACCTCTAGTTAGTGCGGGGGGAGTTTAGTGACAGTTTTCCTTTAAGGATGGAGATGTCTGCAGAAGCGAGGGACCGAGAAGCCTCAGAAGTCATCAGGAGAACTTGTCATAGAGTTTTGGGCCAGACGGGAAGAAAATAGAGAAGAAAACAACTCTGATGAGAGAAAACATTACCTGTGAGTCACTAATTGTGTTTAGAATCTTTCATCACTGCTGGCATGCATTCTTGTAAACTATGTATTAACCATGAGAATTGTGGAGCTCTTTGCTGACACATCTGGTGGTGTCAGGAACTGTCCGGAGTAGTAGCAAATCCCCATAGCAAACCTTTCCTGCTCTGGACAGTTCCTGACACAAATTTACAGAAAAAAGGCTACACTTACTGATTAAAGGTTACTGATACAAGGGCGGGCTAGGCACCTATTCCCATTATGATGAAGATCAACCACAATGCTAAATAAGGGGCAAAATACTGATGAACAACCACACACATGCCTTCTATTCATGAGGGGGCGCTGGTTGCCTAGTATTTAAATTGCACACAGATAAGATATATAAAGGGGTGGCGGTGACATAATAACGTGTGCGACCTCCCCTTATTTAGCATTGTGGCTGATCTGCATCATAATGGGAATAGGAGTCTAGCCTGCGCTTGTATCAGTAACCTTTAATCAGTAAGTGTGGCCTTTTTTTGTGAATTTTTTGAGTGTTTTATGTCCCATTTTTCTGTGTTCAGTTTCTGACACAGACAGAGATTGCAACAGAGAGTATTGTGGTTAGACTGGAAAGAACTACACAACTTCCTCTGGAGCATACAGCAGCTGATAAGTACTGAAAGGATTAAGATTTTTAGATTGAAGTAATTGAGAAATCTGTATAACATTCTTACACCAGTTCATTTGAAAAAAAAAAATTCTTCCGGAGTACCCCTTTAATGCTAAAAAAAACAAAAAACTAAAAAACTGGTTCTATAATAATTCAAGAGGTATCAAACCACTTCAAAGAATCCAAACACAATTTCATGTTTAGAATACCATATTCTGAATTTGTCCCAACTCCATGCAATTAGACATACTCCAAATAAAACTTCTACAAAAGTCTACTCATACTTGTTTATACCCATGTTCAGAATTAGAAGCACTAACCCCATAACAACTGCTGCTATATGTATACAGCACAGCCATGCGGCAGGTCTATGAAGAAAGCTCTAAAATGCCATAAAGCTATTTCCCGTAGCTCAGTGGAGCTGATTGGGGCACTAATGGAAAAATCGCAAGGTTCTGATCAGCTGAGAGGACAGCGGGGAGGGCCTTTTTCTTCCTCCACACCATTTGATCAGTGCTCCAATGCTGAAGCAACGGGTCACTGACAACACTGCTGCATCAATGCTGTTCTCTGGAAATTGAAAAAAAAAAAATAGAATAAAAAAGTTAATAAATGTGAATTACCCCTTCCCTAAAAAAAGTTTGAATCCCCCCCCCTTCCCATTTTGTAAATAAAATAATGTAAACAAAAATAAATATAAACATATTTGTATTGTCGCATGCGTAAATGTCCGGACTATTAAAATATTATGTTAAACCGCGCAGTCAATGGTGTACACAAGAAAAAATACAGAAAAAAGTTGCGAATTGCGTATTTTTGGTCACTTTATAAACCATTAAAAATTTATAAAAGCGATCAAAAAGTCCTATCAAAATAAAAATGGTACCAATAAAAACTACGGATCATGGTGCAAAAAATGAGCCCTATACATACCCTTTACAGTGGTCCCTCAACATACGATGGTAATTGGTTCCAGGCAGACCATCGTTTGTTGAAACCATAGTATGTTGAGGGATTTGTACCATAGATGCTCAATCACACTCACATGTCCCCACCGCTCCGGCCTGTCAGTTCACCGCTCCTCTGATGCTGTATCACTACGTCACCACTGCCCTGCGCTGTCACTCTCCGTCGCCGTCATCACATCACCACTCACGCAGCCCCTATTGGACCACGGGGCAGCGTGAGCGGCTATGTGATTACGGCAACGGAGAGCAACGGTGAAGGGCAGCGGCAGCAGTGGAGTGGCGAAATGACGGGCCTGAGCGGTGGGGACATGTAAGTATCATTCAGCGGAGCACATTAAACATTACCTGCTGAAGCAGTCATGGCCATGGCCCCGACGCACAGTAGCTATATTGATAAAATTATCGTATGTCAGGGTCATCATATGTCGGGGGGACTACTGTATATGGAAAAATAAAAAGTTATATGGGTCAGAAGAGGACAATTTTAAGCAGAATACTGTTTGTACAAAAAGTTATAATTTTTTTAAAGTACTAACATTGTTCTGGAAAGTTATTGTATACTGTATGTATTTTTCTCATTTGGTCATTTCTTCATTTACAGTGGGACTTTTTTGTAAAGTTGTATAGAACTTTGTCTTTTGATAGCCATAACACTTTACATTTTTCACCTTCAGACCCATATGAGGTCTTGTTTACCCTACCTCATCTGCCCAACATTGGAAACTGTGGTTCCCAGGGAACTTTGAATCACATATTTTGGTTCTGTAATAAAATCCAAATATCACATATAACTCCTACATCTGGTTTGGCATTCCATACCTATATCTGTTTCATACCCCATGCATACTACCCTGTGTCACATTTTCTTCACAACTAAACCACTAATGGTAAAATAGTGAAAATCCCTTACTATTCCTGTAAAATCAGATCATGTAACTGTTGTCAATGCAAGATGCAGATATGAGCACATGCTAGCTCTTTATAAACATAAAATATACAATTTTCTATGATATGGCATTACTGGGCTTCCTTAACCCTTTAAGGACTCAGCCCATTTTGGCCTTAAGGACTCAGACAATTTAATTTTTACGTTTTCATTTTTTCCTCCTCGCCTTCTAAAAATCATAACTCTTTTATATTTTATCCACAGACTAGTATGAGGGCTTGTTTTTTGCGCGACCAGTTGTCCTTTGTAATGACATCACTCATTATATCATAAAATGTATGGCGCAACCAAAAAACACTATTTTGTGGGGAAATTAAAACGAAAAACGCAATTTTGCTAATTTTGGAAGGTTTCGTTTTCACGCCGTACAATTTATGGTAAAAATGACGTGTGTTCTTTATTATGAGGGTCAATACGATTAAAATGATACCCATTATTACATACTTTTATATTATTGTTGCGCTTAAAAAAAATCACAAACTTTTTAACCAATTTAGTACGTTTATAATCCCTTTATTTTGATGACCTCTAACTTTTTTATTTTTCCGTATAAGCGGCGGTATGGGGGCTCATTTTTTGTGCCATGATCTGTACTTTTTTTGATACTACATTTGCATATAAAAAAACTTTTAATATATTTTTTATAATTTTATTTTTAATAAAATGTATTAAAAAAGTAGGAATTTTGGACTTTTTTTTTTTCGTTCACGCCGTTCACCGTACGGGATCATTAACATTTTATTTTAATAGTTCGGACATTTACGCACGCGGCGATACCAAATATGTCTATAAAAAAAATTTTTACGCTTTTTGGGGGTAAAATAGGAAAAAACGGACGTTTTACTTTTTTATTGGAGAAGGGGATTTTTCCCTTTTTTTTTACTTTAAAAATTTTTTTAAATTTTTTTTTACACTTGAATAGTCTCCATAGGGCACGGAGGAAGGAGAGGGGACCTCCGTGCGGCGTTATGAATGATCGGATCCCCACAACAGCGCTGCGGGCGATCCGATCATTCATTCAAATCGCGCACTGCCGCAGATGCCGGGATCTGTATTGATCCCGGCACCTGAGGGGTTAATGGCGGACGCCCACGAGATCGCGGGCGTCGGCCATTGCCGTCGGGTCCCTGGCTGCGATCAGCAGCCGGGATCAGCCGCGCATGACACGGGCATCGCTCCGATGCCCGCGGTTATGCACAGGACGTAAATGTACGCCCTGGTGCGTTAAGTACCACCTCACCAGTACGTACATTTACGTCCTGCGTCCTTAAGGGGTTAAAGGGGTACTCCTGTGGAAAACTTTTTTTTTTTTTTATCAACTGGTGCCAGAAAGTTAAACAGATTTGTAAATCACTTCTATTAAAAAATCTTAATCCTTCCAGTAGTTTTTAGGGGCTGTATACTAAAGAGAAATCCAAAAAAGAAATGCATTTCCTCTGATGTCATGACCACAGTGCTCTCTGCTGACTTCTGCTGTCTATTTTAAGAACTGTAAAGAGCAGCATATGTTTGCTATGGGGATTTTTTCCTGCTCTGGACAGTTCCTAAAATGGACAGCAGAGGTCAGCAGCGAGCACTGTGGTCATGACATCAGAGGAAATGCATTTCTTTTTTGGATTTCTCTTTAGTACAGTGTTTTAGTACTTTAGTATACAGCCCCTAAAAAGTACTGGAAGGATTAAGATTTTTTAATAGAAGTGATTTACAAATCTGTTTATCTTTCTGGCACCAGTTCATTTAAAAAAAAAAGTTTTCCATGGGAGAACCCCTTTAAGCCTCCTCTAAAATTCTAGTATAAAACTCTAGGGGGGATTTATAAAGGATGACTTTGGTAAGTAATTTTTTAGCCATTTCTTTTTTCTTTTTTCCTTAAGTGCACCAAATTTATATATAAAAAAAAGTCACACGTCCTTTATAAATTCGGCGCCCGTAAGCAAAAAACAAAAATTCAGCCTCTACATTACCTTTGCAAGTTTAAAAATAAGTGTCTTAAGAAAGGGAGTTTGCACAATTTAACGTACACTTGTACACAACAGAAAAGTGCTTAGGCGCACATGAGACATTTTCTGCTCCAAATGTAAGCCAAAAAAGCTTCGAAATAGCTTTATAAATCTCCACCCCTAGTATTTATGTATGTTTTAATCAGAAATAATAGTCCTCTCTAACAAATCTGTAGGTCCAAGTAATACCTGCTAAATTGTTTTCAAATCCTAATGTCAGTCCCTTAGTTTACTATTTGATATGATGGCTCCTCAACTGTTCTCAGGTAAAATACTCATGCATATACAGTCATGGCCATAAATGTTGGCACCCCTGAAATTTTTCTAGAAAATAAAGTGTTTCTCACAGAAAAGGATTGCACTTACACATGTTTTGCTATACACATTCCCTTTGTGTGTATTGGAACTAAACCAAAAAAGGGAGGAAAAATTGGACATAATGTCACACCAAACTCCAAAAATGAGCTGGACAAAATTATTGGCACACTTTCAAAATTTTGGGAAAATAAGATTGTTTCAAGCATGTGATGCTCCTTTAAAGTCACCTGTGGCAATTAGCAGGTGTAGGAAATATAAAAATCAATAACAATCAATAATCTAAAAGCAGCTAAAAAGGAGAAAAGTTCACTTAGTCTTTGAATTGTGTGTCTGTGTGTGCCACACTAAGCATGGACAACAGAAAGAGGAGAAGAGAACTGTCTGAGGACTTGAGAACCAAAATTGTGAAAAATTATCAACAATCTCAAGGTTACAAGTCCATCTCTAGAGGTCTAGATTTGCCTTTGTCCACAGTGCGCAACATTATTAAGAAGTTTGCAACCCATGGCACTGTAGCTAATCTCCCTGGGAGTGGACGGAGGGGAAAAATTGATTAAAGGTGTCAACGCAGGATAGTCCTGATGGTGGATAAGCAGCCCCAAACAAGTTCAAAAGATATTCAAGCAGTCCTGCAGGCTCAGGGAGCATCAGTGTCAGAGCGAACAATCCGTCGACATGTAAATGAAATGAAACGCTATGGCAGGAGAACCAGGAGGACCCCACTGCTGACACAGAGACATAAAAAAGCAAGACTACATTTTGCCAAAATGAACTTGAGTAAGCCAAAATCCTTCTGGGAAAACGTCTTTTGGACAGATGAGACCACAATAGAGCTTTTTGGTAAAGCACATCATTAACTGTTTACCAAAAATGGAATGAGGCCTACAAAGAAAAAAAACACAGTACCTACAGTGAAATATGGTGGAGGTTCAATGATGTTTTGGGGTTGTTTTGCTTCCTCTGGCACTGGGTGCCTTGAATGTGTGCAAGGCATCATGAAATCTAAGGTTTACCAACAGATTTTGGGGCGCACTGTACAGACCAGTGTCAGAAAGCTGGGTTTGCATCTGAGATCTTGCGTCTTCCAGCAGGACAATAAAATATATCATTAATTTAACCGCACGGTCAATGGCGTACGAGCATAAAAATTCCAAGTCCAAAATAGCGTATTTTTGGTCACTTTTTATATAATGAAAAAATTTATAAAAAGCGATCAATAAGTCTGATCAATATAAAAATGGTACCCCTAAAAACTTCAGATCAGAGTGCAAAAATGAGCCCTCATACCACCCCATATGCGGAAAAATAAAAAAGTTATAGGGGTCAGAAGATGACAATTTTAAAAGTATAAATTTTCCTGCATGTAGTTATGATTTTTTTCAGAAGTACGACAAAATCAAACCTACATAAGTAGGGTATCATTTTAATCCCATGGACCTACAGAATAAAGATTAGTTTTAATTTTTACCAAAAAATTTACTGTGTAAAAGTATGTGTGAAACGGAACAAAAGTTAAAAAAAAAATTAGTTTTTTCTTCAATTTTGGCACAATGATTTTTTTTTCCATTTTGCCATTGATTTTTGGATAAAATGACTGATGTCATTACAAAATAGAATTGGTAACGCAAAAAATAAGCCATCATATGGATTTTTAGGTGCAACATTGATGGAGTTATGATTTTTTAAAGGTAAGGAGGAAAAAACGATAGTGGAAAAACCCCGGGTCCTTAACCTGTTGGGGATGAAGGGCGTATGCATACGTCCTTGCGTCTTGGTACTTAAGGACACCCCTTGCAAATGCCCAGGGGGGTCATTAGACCCCCCATGTCGGCGATCGGCGCAAATCGCAAGTGAATTCACACTTGCGATTTGTGCCGATTTCGGGTCATACAGGTCTATGATGACCCGGTGACCCGGAATATAAGGGGGATTGCAGTTGTCTAAGACACCTACGATCCCCCTGAAGGGATAGGAGTGAGGTGGCAGGCGTGCCACCCCTCCTATCCCTGCTATTGGTGGTCTAGACGCGACCACCAATAGCAGATCGGATGCGGGGGGGTTAACTTTCATTTTGCCCATCCTGGCCACCCACAATAGGCGGGGCAGGACGGGGAAACCGACGGGGACCGGCACCAAAAATCCCCTTACCGATTCGGAGGGTGCGGGCGACGGAGATCGTCGTGCGGCGACGTCGTGCGGCAGAAGAGGACAGCTCCCTGGATCCTACTGAAGCCGATAAGTTGCCTAGCAACATCTGGAGGTCTACAGTCTGAGACCATTATACAGTGGTCTCTAACCTGAAGCCCTCCAGATGTTGCAAAACTACAACTTCCAGCATGCCCAGACAGCTGTTTGGGCATGCTGGAATATGTAGTTTTGCAACAGCTGGAGGGCCACAGTTTGAGACCAATATACATTGGTCTCTAAACTGTATCCCGCCAGATCTTGCAAAACTACAACTCCTAACAGTCTCAAACAGTTGTTTGCTGTCTGGGCATGCTGGGATTTGTAGTTTTGCAACATCTGGAGGGTCACAGTTTAGAGATCACTGTGCAGTGGTCTATAAACTGTAGCCCTCCAGATGTTGCAAAACTGCAAATCCCAGCATGCCCAAACAGCATGCTGGGAGTTGTAGTTAAGTACCTCCAGCTTTTGCATAACTACATATCCCAGCATGCCCTTCAGCAATCAGTACATGCTAGGAATTGAAGTTTTGCAACAGCTGCAGGCACACTGGTTGGAAAATACTGAGTTAGGTAACAGAACCTAACTGAAGGTTCTCCAACCAGTGTGCCTCCAGCTGTTGCAAAAGTACATCTCCCAGCATGCACAGTCTGTCAGTACATGCTGGGAGTTGTAGTTTAGCAACAGTTGGAGGCACAATGGTTGGAAAATACTGAGTTAGGTAACAGAACCTAACTGAAGGTTTTCCAACCAGTGTGCCTCCAGCTGTTGCAAAAGTACAACTTCCAGCATGCACGGTCTGTCAGTACATGCTGGGAGTTGTAGTTTTGAAACAACTGGAGGTTTGCCCCCCCCCATTCACACGGGCAGGTTTACAGTAAGTTTCCTGCTTCCAGTTTGGGCTGCGGCAAATTTTTCGCCACAGCGCAAACTCCTAGTGGGAAACTCACCGTAACACGCCAGTGCGAACATACCCTAAAAACACTACTCTACACTACACTAACACAAAATAAAGGGTAAAACACTACATATACACCCCCTCACACTGTCCCCCCCCAATAAAAATGAATGAAAAACGTATTGTACGGCAGTGTTTCCAAAACAGAGCCTCCAGCTGTTGCAAAACAACAACTTCCAGCATTTCTGGACAGCCAATGACTGTCCAGGCATGCTGGGAGTTTAGCAACAGCAGGAGACACCCTGTTTGGGAATCACTGGCGTAGACCACCCCTATGTCCACCCCTATGCAATCCCTAATCTAGTCCTCAAATGCGCATGGCGCTCTCTCATTTTGGAGCCCTGTCCTATTTCAAGGAAAGAGTTTAGGGCCACATGTGGGGTATTTCTGTACTCAGGAGAAATTGCAATACAAATTTTGGGGGGCTTTTTCTTCTTTTACCCCTTATGAAAAGGAAAAGTTGGGGGTTACACCAGCCTGTTAGTGTAAAAAAAAGAAAACATTTTACACTAACATGCTGGTGTTGCCCCATACTTTTTATTTTCACAAGCAGTAAAAGGAAAAAAAGACCCCCAAAATTTGTAATGCAATTTCTCCTGAGTACGGAAATACCTCATATGCAGGCGTAAAATGCTGTGCGGATGCACAACAAGGCTCAGGATTGAGAAGGCACCATGTACATTTGAGGCCTAAATTGGTGATTTGCACAGGGGTGGCTGATTTTACAGCGGTTCTGACATAAACGCAAAAAAAATACCTACATGTGACCCCATTTTGGAAACTACACCCCTCACGGAACGTGACAAGGGGTATAGTGAGCCTTAACACCCCACAGGTGTTTGACGAATTTTCATTAAAATTGGATGGTAAAATTTAAAAAAACATTTTTTTCACTAAAATGCTGGTGTTACCCTAAATTTTTCATGTTCACAAGGGAAAATAGGAAAAAAGCCCCCCAAAATTTGTAACCCCATTTCTTTTGAGTAAGAAAATACCCCATATGTGGATGTGAAGTGCTCTGCGGGCAAACTACAATGCTCAGAAGAGAAGGAGCGCCATTGGGATTTTGAAGAGAAAATTTGTCCGGAATTGAAGGCCATGTGTGTTTACAAAGCCCCCATAGTGCCAGAACAATGGACCCCCCCCACATGTGACACCATTTTGGAAACTACACCCCTCACGTAATGTATTAAGGGGTGCAGTGAGCATTTACGCCCCACAGGTGTCTGACAGATTTTTGGAACAGTGGTCCGTGAAAATGAAAAATTTTATTTTTCATTTGCACAGCCCACTGTTCCAAAGATCTGTCAAACACCAGTGGGGTGTAAATACTCACTGCACCTCTTATTAAATTCTGTGAGGGGTGTAGCTTCCGAAATGGGGTCACATGTGGGGGGGTCCACTGTTCTGGCACCACGGGAGGCTTTGTAAACGCACATGGCCCCTGACTACCATTCTAAACAAATTCTCTTTCCAAAAGCTCAATGGCGCTCCTTCTCTTCTGAGCATTGTAGTTCGCCCGCAGAGCATTTTATGTCCTAACATGGGGTATTTCCATACTCAGCAGAGATGGGGTTACAAATTTTGGGGGGCATTTTCTCCCATTACCCTTTGTAAAAATGGTAAATTTGGAGAAACTGCACTTTAGTGAAAAAATTTTTTTTCATTTACACATCCGATTTTAACGAAAAGTCGTCAAACACCTGTGGAGTGTTAAGGCTAACTGGACCCCTTGTTACGTGCCTTGAGGGGTGTAGTTTGCAAAATGGTATGCCATGTGGGGTTTTCTGCTGTTCTGGCACCATAGGGGCTTTCTAAATGTGACATGCCCCCCAAAAACCATTTCAGCAAAATTCACTTTCCAAAATCCCATTGTCGCTCCTTCCCTTCTGAGCCCTCTACTGCGCCCGCCGAACACTTGACATACACATATGAGGTATTTCCTTACTCAAAAGAAATTGGGTTACAAATTTTTGGGGGGCTTTTTCTCCTATTTCCACTTGTATAAATTCAAAAACTGAGTCTACAAGAACATGCGAGTGTATAAAATGAAGATTTTGAATTTTCTCCTTCACTTTGCTGCTATTCCTGTGAAACACCTAAAGGGTTAACACACTTACTGAATGTCATTTTCGATACTTTGAGGTGTGCAGTTTTTATAATTGGGTCATTTATGGGGTATTTCTAATATGAAGGCCCTTCAAATCCACTTCAAAACTGAAATGGTCCCTGAAAAATTCAGATTTTGAAATTTTTTTGAAAAATTGGAAAATTGCTGCTGAACTTTGAAGCCCTCTGATGTCTTCCGAAAGTAAAAACTGTCTCGGAATCAAATTTATAAGTAAAAGCATCCCAGAGTTATTAATGCCTAAAGTGACAGTGGTCGGATTTGCAAAAAATGCTACCGTCCTTAGGGTCATTATGGGCTCCGTCCCCAAGGGGTTAAGTGGTTAAACAATCTATATAAAAAATGTAATTTTAACCTCAGCAACAATGACTTTTAAATGTATGTACTTATAACGCAAACATCTATTGTACTTTTCATTCAAAACATTAATATACAGCTTGAAAATATCCCAAACACATAGACTGTGCACTAGTTAGACAATGGTTCTTTTAGCACTCCTGGCCACATGAATATTGGACGGTAAGAAATTACTGAGAAATGTAGACAAAACAGCGTGGGATGATACTTGTCTATGGTAACTTGCAATATGATACTGCTTTACACCTCTTTGTCTTGTGACAAAGCTTTGAATGCCCTTTCATTCTATGTGAACAAGTATAGTAATTATAGTTGTGGACTCAATGAATGCATTCTCTTGCTTTTTCTTGTTGTTTCATTTATTTTTATTTTTTTAAAGGATTATTATCTGCAGGTAAAGTAAGTGGTTTTTCCATGGGGGACAGATTTTTTTCCTCATTGGCAAACCTCTACATGGGGAAGTATCACCTGTAAATGATAACCTGTACCATCATTGCATAAGGTAGTATCACTGGCTCAGGCGGCGACAATGTCTGGTGCATCTAGTATGGGCCTCACGAGGTATGTTTCTATAAGAGTCCATGCACGCCTCTGATTCTGCTCCCCCTCCAATCCCTGACTGGCATCACCTATTTAAGGGCGCTCCACCCTGCTTTCCTTACCTCAGCAACATTGTGGTTCACCATAGCGAAGGTTCTTCTGCTGATTGTATCTGCTGTATTCCTGTGTATACTGACCATAGCCAGTTTCCTGACACCATCTCTGTACCTGCCCACCTCACCTGGAAAATACTCAGATTACTGACCATGCCTCTGCCTTTTAGCATCTCTATTTATCAAGCTTAACCTATGCTACACAGTTCTGCTGTTTCACAGCAAGAGCTTTGCTAAATCACCTAGTCAGTCTTGTCTCTACAGACTCTGCTGTTGAGCTTATTCCCTCTAGCATCAGCTTGCCTCACCTGCATGTAACCCGGCGCATGGCACCAGAACATTCTGGCCTGCTTGGCCAGTTGCCAATTAACCGGGACCAATCTTGTGGTAGTGACCTGTTGTCTCTGTTTTGGCATCCTGGGGCGGGATAAAGGGTTAAAAGCAGGGAAACACTTGGATTCCGCTCCCAAGTTTGGCCCAAAGCCAAACCGGTAAGTTGCACAGTGTGTCCACAACCATTGGGGCGTTACACAAACTATTTCAATACTAATGCAGGGAATGCCAGAGAATAAAGAGTTCATACTATTCTATACAAAAAGCAACCTCCCAACAGAGGAGTTGTATTGACTAGATAGGCCTGTTCCACTGATGATACACATCATGAACAATGTGTCAATATAGGAAATACAATGGGGGCATTTCTGAAGTCTTTTGGGAACAGCCAGATCAATTGATGCCTCTAAAAATAGACAATATTTATACTCATCACAAAAAGATTTTGGGGTAATCACAGCATTACTAACAAGGATTAGGAGTAACTAGAGGATTGTTGAGGGTCTGACTATTGGGACCCTCACCAATCACAAAAATGGAGGTCAGTTGTTCCCCAAGTGAATGGAGATGCAGGGCATATGCTAAATGAATGCTCATTTTAATGTCTATGTGATGTCAAAGGATTGCCGAGTTAAGTGCCTGTGCATAAGGAATAACTTTTAATCTCTGACTAACCCCTTTAAGATTGAAGAGACTGTACAGCTGGTTTAGGGAAACATATAGGTACGCTGTTATGACCATTTTATGGTAATACAAATGCAGTGGTTGAAACAAAACAGTTGCTGTAAGCATATAAATAAATCAAAACAGTTGTTTTTTTAATTTCCATTTCAAACTTAATACATAATTTGAACACACATACATACATAACATGATTTCAACATGTTTGTACTGAAGAAAAAAAATCCTTTTGTTCGTAATTTGTATTAGATGGACACTGTCACTTCGAAATGTCACAGGGACAGGCGCTTTTGATCTGTCTGGGTCTCAGTGCTGAGATCCACACAATCTGGAGCACAAGCCTGGAGAAGTTTGCTGCATTGCTGTTCACTTGACGGCTCATAGCAAACTTTGTCTTGCTGCTGGGTACACTTCTCCTGGCTCGTTCTCCAGATCGGCATGGGTCTCATTATTGATCAAAACTTTTGACATGTCCCTGTGACAGTGATACTTCTAGGATTGGTGTATGTTCTTATACATTCTTATATATTTTTGTATATACTTCTGTCCAGTCTTGCATGTTCATCTGGCTACACCTGAATTTCTGTGAAGTTGTACTACACCTGCCCGCTTGGCTATTTACTTGTTTGCTGTTCACTTGGTTTGTCCTGTTTGGGTTTGAAATGCAGAAAAAGCAGATCATTGTGATTTGAAGGTGTTTTGAACATGAAGGGATCATAAAAAATAAGTATTTTTTCTACACTTTAAGACTGGAAGATTTTTTTGAGATAGATCTTCTGCTACGCTGTTGGTCGAGGTCCCGTTTCTTGTACTTTTTTTTTTTTTTTCATATTTTGTGTCAAGATAGTGGATTCCCCAGAGAGAATTCTCTTTGGCTGGTGAGCTAAATGTTCCTTTCATATTATTTGCCTGATGAAAATAACCCTTGAAATAGATTCAACTACTTCTGTTTCTCTGCTTGACTAGTGTCAGTGACTACCATGTAGTGTCCTAAAGGGTTGACATTTAACATTACACAAGCCCGTAGTAACCCTTGCCTACTTTGTTATTCAGAATATCAGTACATACAAATACACAATTATATGCCATTCATGATATTAGGAAACCAGGCTGGCAACTAATAGGAATAATAGTTTCCAGTGAAGTCAGGGAATGTGGTTTATTCTGACATGCAATGTTTGTTTTTATGTTGGTTATTAAGCTTAATGGAAAAGTACAAATATTTTAACTGGTAGTTGCAATTTGGCAATCATTATCATTAGTGGTGACTTGTATTTCCTCTTATTCTTATGTAAGAATTTCCTCTTGCACCCTTATCAACCGTGGCCGAAAAAAGCATAAAGGAACTGGCTGACAGCTTTTTGTCCACCAACTTATACACTGAACTCTTGCAATGCTAAAAAGTTTATACAACACTAACCTTCAGAAAACATTTCATGGTTGTTGAGGCAGTCAACGATCCAGTCCATAAAATGATTGATGTGTGTAACAGTGGAATTTTTTTTTTCTTCTAATTCTAACGTATACAGAGATATGAACAAAATTTCTCTTATGCTTCCAATGGTATTGAGCTGTTCAAATAGATCCGAGGGACAGTATATTTATACATGGAAGAATACTATGTCCTTCTGTCAATTGCAACTGCTGTCAGGAGAGCCTGAAACGTCACCCAAGTCTTTATTAAAAGAGTTCTTTATTAAAAAGCTAAGTTGTGCCAGTCTGTGTCACTAAAAATAAAGCAATGAAGCTAAAGCATTCCTGTTCTGAACACATTCTGAAGCCTTCATCCTTACTTAAATAAATGATCAACAGTCTCAATAATGATTTTGAAGACATACAGTGCTCACAGTAATATTAAAACTCCGACAACGGCAATAAGAGAATATTCTATAGCACTTTAATAACTTCTTCAACTCTTAAAAGGGTTTTCCACCAATAGGGATTTGATCCCACACTGATCAAAAGACTAAAGGGAATTCTTTAGCGTTCATGAATGCACAGTACTCATCTGTAAATAGGACTATAACTAGTACTGTAACTGAGCATCATACAGATTAACAAATAGGCTAAAGTACTTGAATGAACATTAAAGAAACTGCTGCACACACTTGAAGGCTACACCTGCTTTTTTCTGTTGACATTGGGACGGGCCCAAGGAACCAACACTCACCTATCACGTAATTATCTGTCCATTGAAGTCAATAGGTAGCAAAATCAGCTGAGTATTTTGCAACCCATTGACTTCAATAGGTAGGAAAATACGTAGCAGCAAGTACTTTGCAAAATACAGCACGTGTGACCCCACCCTTGAAGTGTTTTTCTAAAAAAAAGTACTTTAATTAAAAATGCTAGTGATCAATGGTACATCTGTATATAAGTGGCTTATACTTTTCAGACCTTTATGAGCCTTAATGCGTTACTATCATTTAAAGTAACTTTTGACATGTTGCTGACATGCTCTTTACCTGGCTATAGCTAATCATTTCAGGACTGGGAGCTCGACCAATCCAAACTTTTGACATGTCTGTGCAATATGTGAAAAGGTAATTCAACTAACAATGTAATGATTTAATCATGGCCTAAATGGGCGTAAATGTTTGCAAGGCACCCGCTTCTGGTCTTTGAATCGTGTGATATCCAGCATCAACCCTTATTAACCCAATTAAAGTTGATCACGGCAGATAAAAGTTCCCAAAATTATATGCTGGTAACTAAGGGAAGCTAATCGGAACCACTGCTGCAAAATTATGGGAACTCGATCAGCTGAGAGAATAGAAGGAGGATCTCTACCAGCCTCCGCCCATTCCAATCAGAGCTCCAATTCTTCAGACAGCCTCTGTAACATGTAGTCATGGCGTACCGATAACACTGATCAATGCTGTGCTATGATACAGTATTGTACAGTGTTGGCAATCATAAGACTGCATGTAATAGTCCTCTATTGGGACTAAAGAATAGTGTATCAAATGTAAACAAAAACAGTAATAAATTTGAATACACCCCTCACCTAATAAAAGTTTAAATCACCCTATTTTTCTATTTTTCAAATAAAATAATGTAAACAAAAATAAATATATATGGTATCGCCACGTGTAAAAATTTTCAAACTGGAAATAGCCCAGTGGCCAGGAAGCCGCACTGCAACCTGACCAAGCCCCCTGCTCCGGGCCACACTGCCCCACAGACAGAGCATCACAGCAACAATGGCCGCCACAGAGCACCACACCAGTGTGAACACCTTCCATGTGCTCCCTGCTAGAAGGCTGGGAGAATGCTAGGTGGAAACCCATATGCAGTCTCCTGCTAATTAAAAATGCCTGGGCCGAATTGGTGGTGTGGAGTGCTGGCTATGAAAGAGAGGGCAGACTACAAATGTACAACACAAATAGAGAATTATAGCCGCACACCCACCATTTGTATTTTGATCTACTTGCTTCTCAGCATAATTTAAAAACAAACAGGTTGCTAGTATACATTTAGATCAAAAAGTACAAGTTTACTCACCCTGTCAAGAGTGGGTCCCTAACCTAACACTCGCGTAGCGCTTGGCAGCGACCACCGCCCCTGCGACACCAATTGTGGATGTGCGGCTATGTTTCTGTTTCTCTATTTTTGTTTTACATTTGTAGTCTCTCCCCTCTTTCATAGCCAGCACTCCACCTATCGGCCCAGGCATTTTTAATCAGCAGGACACTGCATATGGGTTTTCTCCTAGAATTCTATCAGCCCTCTGGTAGGGAGCACATGGTAGGTGTTCATACTGGTGTGGTGCTCTGTGGCGGTCATTGTTCCTGTGATGCTTTGTCTGTGGGGTGGGGTGGTCGGGCAGCAGTGGGGCTGCTTGACCACTGGGTTATTCCCCCTGTGGGATTGGTGTTGTGAAGGCAGTGGTCGCCACCCGGCGCTACGCCAGTGTTAGGATGGGAACCCACTCTGACTAGGTGGCCTTGACGTAGAGAGTGGGCTTGTACTTTTTGATCATAATGTATACTAGCAACCTGTTAGTTTTAAAATTATACTGAGATGTGAGTAGATTAAAATACAAATTGTGGATATGTGGCTATGTTTCTGTTTCTCTATTTTTGTTTTACATCTCCTTACATGATTTGCATGTTCCTGCCTAGAAAAAAAAAGGTGTAATTTTGGCGTTGGAATGGAAAAAAGTGGTGTATTCTCCCAAGTGAGCTGTAAAAATGTGGTGAGGAAAATAAAAGGTGTGATGACTGTAACATAACTTAGAAAACATACAGGAATTGATATATTGGGTGCTGTACCCAAAATATTAAATAGAGCCTCGCATAAATTAGACAAATATAGAAACATGAGGACAAGCATATAAAACTTAGCTTTTAATTATATCATATAAGAAGTGTATGTACGGACCTATGTACTGACAAAAATCTTTATACCACAGTGTTACCCAGTGTAAACTCTATATACAAGGTGAATTAATTTCACAATTAAATATTAAAGGGACAGACCAGTGGAAACAATTGTTAAGGAGCAGTTGTGGGGCGTGTTGTCTATCTGACCCTTCACATTGTCCCTCGAATGCCCTTCTTGGCAAGTGTTGCTTCGCCCTGAAAAAGGCGGCCCCACACGGGAACCTATCCCTGATATACCCTATTAAGCCCTACAACCCTCCCTACAAGTTTCTTCAGGGTCCTCGGGGGATTGGTCAGGGGTATAGTAAAGGTACAAATGAGTAGACGAGGAATAATAATAAACAAATACAAATTTAAGGTCCATAAACAAACAAACACATTTCCCCAGATGAAAGCAACTGTCCAGTGAATATAGTCACGGACCGTACCCAGTATCACTGTTCGTGTTTAATGATTAGACAAAAGCACATCTCTCCTTAATACCAGAAGGTATTAATTGCTGCATAAAAATCATTACAGAGCAAAATTTGTGGACATAGTGTAAATAGTAACAATGCAAAGGAAATGGAAGGCGCTCACCTAGCCTATAATACCTAAAACCGAGCAGAACCAGTCAAAACACCTATACTCTAGGTGTTAAATAAATAATGTAAAATTAAAAAAAGAATGACGGTGCTCAAATTTAAATGGATATAAAATCTCAATGATGCATTTATTAAAAATAACAATATAAACCTATAAAAGATACATACAATATGTAACCGTCTGAAAAGCCACAAGGCCCTTGTGGCTGACCTCTAGGTATATAAAAATAACGATTTAAACATGAAATAATGGTGTGAAATAAGTAGATAACAAGATAGTGCCGTGGGAACTGCTGCTGAAATCAAGTAAAAAAAAATAAAATAAAAAAAGTGATAATCCAATAGTTGAAGTTAGTAGGACATTGTGCCATTTGAAGGCAGTGCACCTAAAATGATTTATACTTTCAGGTGATTGTACATTCTATTATTCTTGCAAGATAATGATCAAATAGCACTTATTCCAGCAGGGAATTTAATATTGCGCTTGCTCTGGTAATAGATAGTAATATTCAGCACCTCTCCCACCAATCACAGTAGACAGGAGTGTGGATCGAACCGGTGTGATCCTGCAGCTCCTGGAGTTGACAGCACAACTCCGATGTCACGGGCTGTGTAGGTTGTATCTTGCCAGCACTGATCTTCTACAGCAGCGTGTAGGTATTGGCAGCTGTATAATCCTCCGAGATGTCTATTTGATAATTATCTTGCGAGAACAATAGAATGTACATTTTAGGTGCATGGACTACAAGTGGAACAATGCCCTACTAACTTCAACTATTGGATTATCATTTTTGTTTTGTACTTGATTTGAGCAGCAGTTCCCACGGCACTATATTATTATCTACTTATTTCACACCATTAATTCATGTTTTAATCGTTATTTTTATTTAGCTAGAGGTCAGCCACAAGGGCCCTGTGGCTTTTCAGACAGCTATATATTTTATGTATCTTTTATAGGTTTATATTGTTATTTTTAATAAATAGATCATTGAGATTTTATATCCATTTAACTTTGAGCACCGCCATTCTTTTCGTAAATAGTAACAAACCTCTCACAATGATTTATAATAATACTTAAGACATATATTTTTCAAAAAAGATTCCCCTGGGGGTTACCCAAGGCACCCCACTGTGGGACTGTAATGACCCTGGAGACAAGGCAAATGGACCTTCCTGCCATGTCCAGGAAGACTGCAAGGCACTGTGGTGCTGGGAGCCAGGAGAAAAAAATCACCCACTACCCCATCACCGCACTGCCTGCTACCACTGAGCGGAGTGATACTGGGTATGGTCCTTGACTACACTCATTGGACAGTTGCTTTCATCTGGGGCAATGTGTTTGTTTGTTTATGGACCTTGAATTTGTATTTGTTTATTATTATTTTTCTTCTACTCATTTGTACCTTTGCTATATCCCTAGGGCCGGCTTTGCCTATAGACAAAGTAGGCGGCCACTTATAGCGTCCTCTTGAGGTGGGCGCCGCTCTGCCTGTTGCCGCAACCGCCCAGCGCCGGCGAGATAACACATGTATAGGGAGCGCAGGAAGCAAAAAGCCGCACCCCCCCATCTAATTATATCCCCTGCCCGCCCAGCATGTTGATAGAGGAGCAGGGCCGCCCCCCCCAGGGATGTCCTCCTTTAGTCTGTACAGTTTGTCCCCCTTTAGCCCATGCAGTATGTCCCCCTATAGCCTGTACAGTACGTCCTCCTTTACACATAGAGCTCATTGGGAGCACTGCTCTCTGTCCTCAGCTCGGGGAGATGAGGGAGGGGACCTGCCGTGGAGATTTACGTCCTCAGGGAGGGGAGATGAGGGAGGGGACCTGCCGTGGAGATCTATGTCCTCAGGGAGGGGGCGTGCCGTAGAGATCTGCGTCCAGCCGAGCTCAGGGAGGGGAGATGAGGGAGGGTGCGTGAACCTCCTCCCTCCCCTTGCTCTGCCCTCGCCCAGTTCTAGCTTCGGAAATGTTCGGAGAGCTGGGGGAGGAGCCGACGCATGGATCTACGGGGGCGCAAAAAACCACCTCACACCGCCCCCCACCCGCATACCCCGTAACCCCCGACCACATCCAGCTTCTCCGCGCAGCCGCTCTCACCATTCTAATTTCCCACCCGCAGTAACTTCCAACCAGAAACAGCCTGCTGCAGGGGGGAGGGGGGGGGGGGGATGGGGAGTTAACGAAATTGCATGGGGGGGAGAGGAGGGGGTGGGGGGAGGTAAATGAAATTGCAAGGGGAGGGGGATGGAGGGGTTAATGAAATGGTACAGGGGGAGGAGGGGGTGGGGGGTTATTGAAATGCCACTGGGGACGGAGGGGGAAAAATGCAGGGTCTAACATGTTTGTCCCACAGATGCTGAAGAAAGGAAGTTTTGGCTGGAAGAAGACCAGATGGAGAAGAAAAGGAAAGAGGACGACGCTGATCAGAAAAGATTGAGCCCCTAAATATAATTTTAATCACTTATATGGTATACAGATCTGTATACAACTGGTATATACCACTATATTAGTTTTTACCAACCAGGGTGCCTCCAGATGTTGCAAAACTATAACTCCCAGCATGCCCAGACAGCCTTTGGCTGTCCGAGCATGCTGAGGGTTGTACTTTTGCAACAGCTGGAGGCACCCTGGTTGAGAAACACTGATCTAATCCCTCTATGTGTGATATTGTCTGCTGAGAAGGGGGTTTGTTACAGTGTGTAAACCCAGTAGTAAGGAGATTACATGGGGAGGAGGTTTTTTACAGTGTGTCACCTCAGTAGTAAGGATAATACATGAGGAGGAGGTTTGCTACAGTATGTCACCCAAGTAGTAAGGAGATTACATGATGAGGAGGTTTGTTACAGTGTGTCACCCAAGTAGTAAGGAGATTGCATGAAGAGGAGGTTTCTTACAGTGTGTCACCCAAGTAGTAAGGAGATTACATGATGAGGAGGTTTGTTACAGTGTGTCACCCAAGTAGTAAGGAGATTGCATGAAGAGGAGGTTTCTTACAGTGTGTCACCCTAGTAGTAAGGAGATTACATGAGGAGGAGGTTTGTTATAGTGTGTCAACCCAGTAGTAAGAAGATTACATGAGGAGGAGGTTTGTTACAGTGTGTCATCCCAGTAGTAAGGCGATTAAATGAGGAGGGGGTTTGTTACAGTTTGTCAGCCAAGTAGTAAGGTTGGGCGTGTCAAAGGGCGGAGCCAGTGGGCGGGGTCAAGGGGGGCGGCAAAATTTACTTTCGCCTAGGGCAGCAAAAATCCTTGCACCAGCCCTGTATATCCCTGAACAATCCCCTGACGACTCTGCCAGTATAGACAGAAGAAACGCTAAGGGAGGTCTGTAGGGCTCAATAGGGTATATCAGGGATAGGTTCCTGTGTAAGGCTGCCCTTTTCAGGACGAAGCAACACTTCCAAGATGAGCATTCTAGGGACAGTGTGTAGGTTCATATAGACTACCAGACCCATAACTGCTCTGTAACAATTGGTCCCAATGGTCTGTCCCTTTTATATTTAATTGTAATATTAATTCCCCTTTTATATAGTGTTTTCACTAGGTACCACTGTGGTGTAAATATTTTTGTCAGTGTAAAGGTCCGTACATAAACTTTTTATATGCTATAATTAAATGTTAAAGGGGTGCTCCACTGCTCAGCGTTTGGAACAAACTGTTCCGAACGCTGAAGCCGATGCCGGGAGCTCATGATGTCATAGCCCCACCCCGTCATGATGTCACACACTGCCCCCTCAATGCAAGTCTTTGGGAGGGGGACACATCATGAGGGTGCGGGGCTATGATGTCACAAGCTCCCAGTGCCGGCTCCAGCATTCGGAACAGTTTGTTCCAAACGCTGAGCAGCGGAGTACCCCTTTAAGTTTTATTTGCTCATCCTTATATTCTTACATTTGTTTGCATAGCTTAAACAAGTTTTTGAATTTGTCCCTTGCTGCATGGGCATTTTCTTTACTAATATACTAGCTGAGTACCCGGCGTTGCCCGGTTTTTCCTTCCTAATCCTTGTTGGGGAGGAAAATCAACAGAGGAAGCTTTTGACTTCATATCCCGTCCTCATATATTGTTGTCATATCCCAACCCTATATGCCGTCCTCATACCCCGACCTCCTTTCCCGTCATCCTATTCAGTTCTCCTATCCCGTCCTCCTATCTCGATCTACTATCCAGACCTCCTATCCCGTCTCCTATCCCATCCTCATATCCCGCCCTCATATCCCGTCCTCCTATCCCATCCTCCTATCTCGACCTCCTATCTCGACCTCATATCCCACCCTCATATCCCGTCCTCATATCCCATCCTCCTATCTCAACCTCCTATCTCAACCTCCTATCCTGTCCTCCTATCCCATCCTAATATCCCGTCCTCCTATCCCGTCCTCCAATCTCCACCTCCTATCTCGACCTCCTATCCCGACCTCCTATACCAACCTCCTATCCCGACCTCCAATCCCGTCCTCCATAGCTTTGCAGTGATCAGTGTTATCGGCGGTCAATTGATCAAGCCTGCATCTCAGGCTAGGAGCAATCAATCGCCGAAGGGACACGTCGGAGGAAGGTAAGAGGACCTCCGCTCGTGTCCCAGCTGATCGGGACACCGCATTTTCACTGCGGTGGTCCCGATCAGTCCTGCTGAGCAGCCGGGCAGCTTTCACTTTCGTTTTAGACGCGGCGTTCAACTTTGAACGCCGTGTCTAAAGGGTTAATAGCACGCGGCACTGCGATCAATGCTGCGCGCTATTCGCCCCGGGTCCCGGATTCAGATACGTGCCGGGACCGACCCGATATGACGCGAGGTCACCGTGTTATATCGCGGGAGCTGGCCATGGACGTAAATATACGTCCTTGGTCGTTAAGGGGTTAATGGGGTAAAAAAGAGGTTGTGTGGAAGTCCGTCATTTTTGAAGTTAGAAGCATGATACTTTGTTTTTAGGCTAACAATTAGAGATAAAGAAACACGTGTTTTAATGTGTTCTAAAATTCCACACCGGAAGGGGTGAAACGGGGGTTCAAAGTTTGTATGAATTAACCTCTTGCCGCAGAACGCCGGGTATACTGTAGGGTTATGAAGCAAACTCAGCAGCTGAGCTCGCATCATACCCGCACGGTCCCAGATGCTATCAGCAGTTAGGACCCGTGGCTAATGCCGGACATCGCCGTTCCGTATGTCCGGCATTAACTCTTTAGAAGCGACGATCAAAGTCGATCATTACTATAGGATTGTAAAAAGTAGATCTATGTTACCCCAAAGTTAACGCTAGCAAAGCCGCGGGCAAAAGCTAGTATATAGATATAGGAATTGCTTAATCTTTTACATACTTTTAATTCAGGGTCACAGGGGATCTCCATACATTCCAACCTGAGATTTCTATTGTGTGTGAATGCACTTTTATAATCTTTTTTGGTCCGTCTACATTAAAGGTTTATCTTCTCTCCTCTTTCCCATTTGATGACATCTATTTGGAGTAATGCTATGGCTCAACAAATGGTTGCCACTTTTAGGGCTTTTTTATTAACAGTCACCCTAATTTATGGTTGCCTCTTATTTTTAACTACATTACATATATAAAGATCCACATTTATTTTTGCAAACATTTTTCTTAATTGCCTCAGGATTCTTCTTTGTCTTCTTGCTATTCTGATTTACTATTGTGTCTTATATGTGGTAATTTTTAATAGATTTTCTTTTAATTAATATTATAATTACCAGGGCCGGACTGGGGATAAAAACCAGCCCTGGAAACTATTGCATACCAGCCCCACAGCACTGTGTCATTGTGCCAGCCAATACAGGTAATAGAAAAAGTAACATTGCACTCACCCCAAGACGCAGCATGGAGGTTTTCAAATCCGGGTTTATTCATAAATACGAAGTGGTATACAGTCAAAGCAGGTTGGAGGGAAGGGAGGGAAGCAGACATCAGCTCCGTGGAGCTGGCTGAGAGCAACAAATCGTTTTGCTGTGAAACTGCTTGATCACGCTCATTTTGCCAGCCAATGGCTGCCTAGCGCAAGCGTGTCACTTTATGTGGCTCTATATATATGCACAAACGCATACCTATATTAATGTGTGTGTATATATATATATATATATATATATATTAGTTTGGTAGTTTTTCCCCCGTAGGTACAGCCAGCAGAGTCCCCCCACAGTAGGAGTAGGCAGCAGAGTTCCCCCACAGCAGGTGTAGGCAGCAGAGATTTCCAACAGTATGTATAGGCTGCAGAGTCCCCCAACAGTAGGTGTAGACTTCAGAATTTGCCCACAGTAAGTGTAGGCAACAGAGTTCCCCCACAGTAGGTGTAGGCAACAGAGTTCCCCCACGGAAGGTACAAGCAGCAGAGTTCCCCCACAGAAGGTAGAAGCATCTGAATTCCCCCACAGAAGGTACAGGCAGCAGAGTTCCCCCACAGTAGGTACAGGCAGCAGAGTTCCCCCACAGTAGGTACAGGCAGTAGAGTTCCCCCACAGAAGGTACAGGGCAGCAGAGTTCCCCCACAGAAGGTGTAGGCAGCAGAGTTACCCCACAGAGGGTACAGGCAGCAGAGTTCTCCCACAGAAGATACAGGCAGCAGAGTTCCTCCCACAGTAGGTACAGGCAGGCCCCTGCTGCATTCAAGGCCCTGATACCAGTGTCAGGACCTTTTATGCTGGAGTGAGGCAGGCAGTGGCTGGCCCGTTCTATATTCTGCATTGGGCAGCGAAGCACAGGCCAGCCAACAGGGCTAGTGTCCTACCAGGAATTTTCCCGGTGTCCCGCTAGGCCAGCCCGACCCTGATAATTACAACAAGCACCCTCAAATGTTTTTATCACTCTACTAAAGTAGTACATGGGTTGCAGGATAAAACTTACCAGAAAAGGTTTTAAAGGACCTTAACATGTATAGCTTGTAAAAAAGAAGAGAGAGAGGGGATATCATAGAAACTTTTAAATACATAAAGGGAATCAACACGGTAAAGGAGGAGAGTATATTTAAAAGAAGAAAAACTACCACAAGAGGACATAGTTTTAAATTAGAGGGACAAAGGTTTAAAAGTAATGTCAGGAAGTGTTACTTTACTGAGAGAGTAGTGGATACATGGAATAGCCTTCCTGCAGAAGTGGTCACTGCAAATACAGTGAAGGAGTTTAAACATACATGCGATAAGCATAAGGCTATCCTTCATATAAGCTAGGGCCAGGGACTATTGATAGGATTCAGATTATTGGGAAGACTAGATGGGCCAAATGGTTCTTATCTGCCGACACATTCTATGTTTCTATTTTAAATGTGCACTGTCAGAATCAAAAACTTTTTATATGTTGTACATCTTGGCAAAACATTTATTATAAAAATCTGCCTCTTTAATGAAATCATGATTTAAAAAAAAAAAAAACACTAGGGGTCCCCATACCATCCAGAACATAATTCTGTCTGGCTGCAGCATCATGTTTGTCCCAGCTGAACCAAAGCCTGAGCAAAGTCCAGAAAGTGATCACTCCCTCTTGTCCTGTCTATCAGACTGTACTCTTACAGCACAAAATCAACTTGTTAAAATAGGTCAAAATTAAAAATCATTTTACTGCAGATTAACTCCCCTCTAAAATGTAACCTTTAATTGTTTTACAATAAAATACAAATACATCCACAATGTATAAAATTATGTCACCAGCAGCAATGGAAGTCTGTTCATGGATTGCACGATACAGGGTATGGCAATGACAAAAAATAGAAAGGTACACAATAAGAAACTGTGCAGATATAATAAACTAAAGGTATACTCAAAATTGGATGCTTCCTGATTTCTATGGGAGTAGATTAAAAAAAACATCTGCATTTGCCACTAGTCTACGAGTGTCACCAGGAAACTGTTCATCTAGGAATGCTCAGACCTGACACCCATAATGTGGTGGTGCACCATCTTGCTGGAAAAACTCAGGGACCGTGCAAGGTCTGAGCATCCCTAGATGAACAGTTTCCTGGAAAGTGGATTGGTCGTCGTGGGCCAGTTGAATGGCCCCCAAGGTCTCCCGATCTGACCCCCTTAGACTTTTATCTTTGGGGTCATCTGAAGGCAATTGTCTATGCTGTGAAGATACGAGATGTGCAGCACCTGAAACTACGGATACTGGAAGCCTGTGCTAGCATTTCTCATGCGGTGTTGCTATCAGTGTGTGAAGAGTGGGAGAAGAGGGTTGCATTGACAATCCAACCCAATGGGCAGCACATTGAACACATTTTATAAGTGGTCAGAAACTTGTAAATAACTCATGAAAGAATAAAGTTACGTTAAAACCAAGTGCACCTTTGTTTTGTCAAGTTTGATGTGTCACATGACCCTCTTCCTATTGAAAAAACAAAAGTTGGATTCAAAATGGCCGACTTCAAAATGGACGCCATGGTCATCACCCATCTTGAAAAGTCCCCCCCCCCTCACATATACTAATGTGCCCTAAACAGGAAGTTAATATCACCAACCATTCCCTTTTTATTAAGTTATATCCATATAAATGGCCCACCCTGTAGACTATGGCAGGCAGCAAACTGAATATACAAATGAGCAACAGTCATATCAATGACCCTTAAGTCACTGCCCAATCCTAAGCCTCTATTCACAGAGAGACATTCTACAATACAAATGCCCAAGGGCAAAGAGTGCTATACAAATATTGACATGCTACCCAGGCCTAACATGTTTCCCCTATTAGTGTAGAGATTTATCAAGGGACAATATATCAGAGCCCCATATTCTGGGCATATAGCAGTCCTGCTGGGCAGAGGACTTTCAGACTGCAGCTTGAAAACCTGCTGCGAGACCCAGCACAGCACAGCTGAATCAGGGAAGAAGTGAATGCATGATGAGTGAGGGCCAGTTCAGTGCTTGGGACATGTCCCTTCCAGAACAGTGGATGTCATAATGAGTGAGCAGCAGATCAGAGGGATTTATGAGCAACATACAGAAGCTAGACACATTAAAAAGACCTGTAAAGAATCTGCATGACCAAGTGAGTAACATATATCAGCATATTTTTTTCTGTGATATGACAGGTACACTTTAAGGTTTGAAGTTCAATATAGGAAAGCTAAAATGTTGCTAACATTTTTTTAAATGTAGTGAGTTTTCATATCCAGCTGAAGAAAGCAAACCAATCAGTTGTAGCCAGAAAACTCAAGACAAATAATGGCGAAGACTACAATGTAATTGCACCTACACATCCTAAGCAATATAATGAATGTAACATTTAAGCCTGGTGAAGAATCCCATCCATAATGAATGTTCTGCTCTTAATTACACAACTAAACTGCACTTCTGTAATGGAACTTTAATCCAGACAAGAAAGCTGAACTGGTATTTACACAAATCAATATATCATTTTACATCATTCATAATACTCCACAATACACAATACATAATGATCCACAAAAAATGAACTTTGATTTAGCCACGTATGCCAATTGCTACCAAGTGGTCATTGGGGCCAAAATAACTTTGATCATGCTTGTCTGCAGTCAGTAAACTTCTGGGTGCCCTGCGCCTGCGTGTAATAGCCTAGAAAAAAGTCTGAAGAAGACAATCGCCAAGGGACACTTTTCAGGACTTTTATGTCCACGTATAAATGATACCCATTATGACCAACAGGGTAAAATACCACCATGCCAGTGTAATTGCTGGCTCCTAGAAGGTGTCCTGCGGTGATCCCCTTCTTCACACTGTGATCATTCCTTGAAGCAGACGCCTGCCAAGGTGTGATTCCCTGGTGGGAATAATTATTTAATGGCCCATAGCACAGTATGAGCAGTCTTACACGGTAAAACATAGTGGCAGGTTCCCCTAGGTAGATGTGAATGAACAGGTTGCGCAGCTGTACAGTGCCCATTGACTCAATGGTATTGAAATAGTAGTGGCCAATAGGTACAGGTAAATAAGGCCAGGTGCACATGCTACCTAGAATACATTTTTGGAAATTATTATATTTTGGCCTTTAGGGAATGAATAGATCACATTAACAGGTATCACCTATCTGACAGTAGTGATGTTTGTTTATGGAGGCCTCGTGGTGAGCACTTCAGTCCTGCTTTTGCTGTGGAGTGACACGGTGTATTCTGGGGAGTCCTCACATACAACAGTCAGTCACCCCTTGTAGTAAAAAGAGAGACACTAACAGCTGAGTGATATGTACAGGGCATCCACCGGCCACATGTCTTGCCTCATGGCAGGGATTCCAAACAGAATTTTTCAGCAGGTCCCCCAGGAATGTCTCCACCAGATTGCAACACTTCCTTGGCTTGTCTGGTTATCTAATTTATTGCCAATTAGGCATTTTTGCAACCAGCTTGGATACCAGCTTGGATGGCAATGTTCAAGGGTATATGATCTACATGAGACATCTGTGGGAAATGCCATAAGAAACCTGTATGCCTCCATGCCCAGCCATATCTAGGGTTGGGGCAACTGGCAACAGGGTACTAGAGATTTCTTTCAGTTGTACAGTTTTCGCCAGTAAACGTATCCTTTCACTCTCTATACCTTTATTGCATTCACACACATAGGGTTTATTCAATTCCAACCACTTCTTTTTGTTGCCTTATTTCTTGGCAATAAGTGCAAGTGTATATCTAAATGCAGAAGCCAACTAGGGTTGAAGAAACTCTTCAGCTCTCCAAACCTTATCTCACTGCTTTCTCCTGCTGTCCTCTAACCTAAAACGGTTAGTTTTAGTTAGTGGATGCTGTTTATTATTCATAATTAACCCCTTCCTGACCCATGACGTACCGGCATATTATAGGGTTGGGTGAGGGAATATGGTTGGGGCTCGGTAGTCGGGCCACGTCATAATCAGCAGATGCCGGTAAACTTCAGGTAATGACGGTCATGGGCAATCATGCTGATGTCCATCCTTTAACTGTTTAGATACCACAATCAATTGCAATTTCGGCATTTTTACAGTAAATACCATTTATCCCTGGTTTCTACCCTCCGGCAATGAAATTTTGGGGCGCCAGGTCAGCAATCATTGCTAGTCATTACTAGTCATACAGCACCCTTTTTTTTTCTTCCAGTGCAGCTACAGCTACGCATTTCATTACTCTAAGGCTAGGTTCAGACTACGGAATTTCCGCCTGCAATTTTGCTTTGAAATTGCAGGCAGAAATTCCGCTTTCTAAAATGTATAGTGTAGTGAATGATTTTCCGTTCACAAATTCACACTTCGGAATTTGTGAAGCGGAAAATCCGCTTTGAAAATCCGCTTAGAAATTTCCGCCTGAAGAAAGGCGGTGCTCTTTCTTCAGGCGGAAATCAACGCGGAACACATTGCAGTCTATTGGAGACTGCAGTGTCCGCGCGGTCCTAGCGCCGACTGATTCAGCCGGCGCTGGCCACACTCGCAATCTCCGGGCGGAAATTTTTTGCCTGGAGATTCTGTAGTCTGAAACTAGCCTAATGGTCATGGAATCACCAGTATGACCAACAGAAAGTCCGATGGCCTAAATATGCGTTCACACTGAGTAATTCAAGAGGAATTTACTCGTAATTCCTATTGAATTCTCCACTCCAAATGAATGCACATCTCCTCTGCCCATTGACTTTAATGTTATTTCTGCTGTCCTGTTCACACTGCGGATATTATTCTGCTTGAAGAAAGAACATGTTCATTCTTCAAGTGGAATCCGGGAGCAGAATCCAATAGATGTCAATGGTAAAAAAAAATTCTGCCCGACATCGTTTTCAAGTGGAATTCAAGTGGAATTCGAGCGGAAATCAGAAAAGTAGATTAAATAGCCTCCTCCTTCATTCCTCTTCATTTCCTCATGGAAATTCCACTTGAATTCCCCTTGAATTGCGCTTGATGAAGAAGGCAACAATTTTCTGACCGAAATTATTCCTTGTGAATTGCTCTTGAATTCCTCAGTGTGAACGTACCCTAATGTGTCAAAAGGAAGTCAGTCATGATTCAGCAGACCTCCTGTGAACTACAGTGCAACAACATCCCCTATTAATTTGTTCCTGCTCGCTCCCAAATTCCCCCCTACCAGTTCTATCTGTGTACTCTTGCTCTATAATTATAGCATCAGTATATATAGTAGATATACCCCTTTCCTAAGGCATTTCTTGCTGCTTTTTTTCTGTACTTGCAGTAACTGTTTCAAAATCATGGCATTTTTACCATGATTTTGGAAAATCACATTAGAAACAGCCAATTACAGTAAAAACTGCAGTAAAATGTAATATGCGAATACAGCCTAAAGACTTTAAATCCTTAATAAACACCTCAATTGTTATCATAGGTCAAATCACTTTTGTCTCATGGCAATATGTATCTAAAAAATGCACATTGAGGTTGTGTTCACATGTACAGTATCTTGCGCAGATTTGATGCACATGATTTTCTGCTCCAGATCTCACTTTAAACTAAATGGGGGACATTTACTAATCTAGTCTATTCTGGGTATGCTTATAGACAAGCGTATGTGGTAGTCTCCTGTCTATTGTGCTCCTAATTTATCAAAGGTCTCACAGCCCTTGATAAATTCTGTGCTCAGACTTCAGGGTCTACAGCTTAAACTGCATTTAGACCTGCTCCAACATGGTCTGACATTTCAGCGTATTTTGGGCAGATGCGACTTGTCGCACTAAAGTCATACTTGATAAATTCAGCACCAATGCATTTTCCAATGCATTTCCGTCTAAAATAGACTTGCATGCATCATGTTCTAAAAATCTTCTAGAGCAAAAGTCACAGAAAAGTTGCACATATTTAGACTGCGACTTTCTGTGCGACAAATTTAGACAGGAAAAACCAGTGTAAATCCATTGATAAATCTCCCCCAATGACTGAGCACAGCTCTAATCTGCAGTTACAAATCCAGCGCATCAAATCTGTGCAGGATCCTGTACGTGTGAATAGACTTCGAATATGAAAATGCATCAACACTGTATATAATGTGAACAGACCCCAACCCTACTTATGAGTCTAATGAGTTCACCTGGGTAATCTTTAACAACTTAATAAAATGACCAGATGCACTTATGAAGTGTCATACCCAATTTCTCTGCATGGCCAGATAATTTATTTAACTCTACATTATTCTCTAATGATAGCTTACACTGCACTATATTAGCAAATAAAAAACAAAAAGCAACAAAGAATCACAATATGTGTCATATATCCATTAAGTACAATAAAGTGTCACATTTTTCCAATTTTACAATGCTAAAGACTACCATACAGTGTCTACCTTACAGAGTTATGTTATATTGACATATCCCTGCCATATCTCACCGGGTCAGTGCTTAACTAATACTGCCATACAATACTCTGATAGAATTCTGTTTACATGAGTGGTGTGATTCTCTCTAAATATTCGAGGGGATCTATGGCATTTGGGAAACCAGTGGCTCACCACAGATTCTTTTTATATATAGTGTGTTCCATCAGGTTCTGTCAAAGTGTATGCCATTTTGACAAGAAAATCAGTAATGCGCGCAAAACTTTAAGTGCATATGTAAACAGAGACTTATATTCCCTTAAACATCACCATAAAATACATAAAAAGCTGTGTATGATGGTAATACTTAAAGGAGTTATCCACCATAAGTTGATTTTAGTACGTACCTGGCAGACAGTAATGGACATGCTTAGGAAGGATCTGCGCTTGTCTTGGGGCTGAATGGCTATGTTGTGAGATTACATAACACTGTGGCTAGCTTTTTGTGAACTGATATTTCCTTTTTGAGTTCTCTTCTTTGCCGAAAAATCCAATAATTCCATTTCCTCCCTCCCACACCCCACCCATTGAAACATAAATGAGCTGCATCCATTCATAAAGACCTGTGGTTTTCAATCAGGGTGCCTACAGCTGTTGCATTAGTTGCAGATTGATCCCTCCACCCATTGAAGCAGACAGGCTCCCTGTCATCAGCTGACTAGTGAATCAGGTCTCAGCTGCATTGCAACCCGTGAAAAATCTGAGACAACAGTCATTTTGTATGCTGTTAAAAATAAATATTGGGGTGAAAATCACAGAAGAATTGTGAGAAAACTGTCACACACAGGTACAGACACTATATTATGAACTACACTAACTTTACAGCCCCTGTACCATAGTCAAATAAAAAAAAATCTTGGAATACCCCTTTTACACTTGGTGATAGTATAATGTTGTTATCATTTCAGTAACTAGTTTTGCTTCCTACAGTCTCCCACATGTAAAGTGACTTACTGATTTATCAAGCAAATATCTGACATATTATTAGAATATTGCTTCTTGCAAGGATAGTCACTCTGATAACAAGAATACATTGGGGAATGAAGAACTAAGACCTTTTAACATTTATAAAGGGCAACCTCCCCATTAGTATATCTCTTTTCGGTTTGTAGGCCATAAAATCCCCATCTTGCATTATGCCATTACTCTGCATGCTCCATTAGTAGCAGAACACCACTCCCTTTCCCTGATAGCACAATCATCCCCTTCCCTACCTTGTTCCTCCATTACCTTAATTCACACCTATAATCTTCTCCGACAGCACATACATCCCACCCATTCAGACAGAACATCTCTGTCACATAATAAGGTTGAAAAAAGACACTTGTCCATCAAGTTCAACCAATGAGGTGAAGGCAAGGGATATGGGTAGATGAAGGCTGATGGAATGTAATTCTATATTTATGCATGTGTGTTAATGTGATTTTGTTCTAAGAATGTATCTTACCCTGTATTGAAGCCCTCAACCATCCCTGCTGAGACCAGTTCCTGAGGTAGACTGTTCCACACTTTCACAATTCTTATGGGAAAGAAGGATTGTCACCCCTGGAGATTACACCTTGTTTTTTGAGGGGGTTATACCATATTTTTTGTATGTTACATTTATATACTTAGAGGAAATTCAAATATAACAACGGCGCTGTATACGCCCGCCCCCTCCCGTAGACTTGCATTGAGGGGGCATGACATCAGGAGGGGGCGGGGCTATGATGTCACGAGCTCCCAGCGGAGTACCCCTTTAAAACTTGTCCGGCAAGAGTACTGAAAAGTAATGTGGCTTACAGGAAGCAGGAAGAATCTGACAGAAGTCATAAATAAGCTTACAGGAATAGGAGTGTACACAACTGCTGCACATGAAGAGGCACATGATGGCTCTATTCTAATGAGTGGAGGTTGAACGGCTCAGCACCACTCACTAATGTCGGCCATGCACTAGATAAAATTTTTACTTACCATCAGCACCTTTTTTGATGTGAAAGGGTGTAACAGTTGACAAACAATGACAGATACAATATCTCTTTCATGTTTGTTTCTTTTGCCTGGAGCAGGTTCAAAGATGGTCAACCAGATTATTATGTGATATCCCAGTACGGGATATGTTCCTACAGTCCTGTCAGGTTGAGTCCCTGTACGTCCTCAGGTTGTATATTAAGTGTAAAGGACCTTTGATATGGTTACATGATTGTTAGTCACATGATAATGTTTGTCACATGTTTAAGTTATATGTTTTGTTACCCAGAGAGCACCAGGTGACCCACAGTTGGCCCATGGGCTCCTTGCTCAGTCCCCCTTTATAAGCAAGGGAGGAACTGCAATAGCTCTCTTTTCTCTCTTACACCACACTTTCTGCTGAGGTCAAGTCCAGTTCAGATGTCTCACGGTCAGTGTCCAGCACATCTGGAGGCCTCAACCTAAATTGCAGCCACTAGTCAGTAAGTCAAGTCCTCTTTATCTGCTATCATCATCTTCAGTCAAGTCAAGTCAATTGTAGTCAGCGTGGCCTGCACCTATAGTCTCTCAAGTCATTGCAAGTCCCAGCAAGCTGCGAGGTCCCCTGTGTTACTGGTCACCTCTCTGGGATCCTGGCCGAACTGTATAGACTGTAACACCTGTCTAATCTCAGTAAAAGCTACTGTTTATCTTAACCTGGCCTTGGACTATTATTTACCCCTGCCTAACCTAGGACTAGCTGTGTTACCTTTGGGTGGCAAACCACGCCCTGGTGTCACGAACACGAAGGGGTTAATAGAATCTACCCCTGGGCAACACCATCTGCCCCTTACACCTCACATCGCACCCCAAGGATACCACAATTAAATGATATTGGAGGACTACGGTCCCAAAAACTATTAAATTATTTAGAAAATAGACAACTAAGGGGTTGCATAAATATGTCAAAGGGCAAAACAAAGATCTCTCACACAATCTATTTGTGTCCAAGATTGTAAAAATGACAAGAGACATCCTCTATGCCTAAACTATAAGTAAACTATAAGTAAGTATTATGTCACTAGAGTGGAAATTTAAGATTATAGGGGGAGATTTATCATTGTTTTGCTGTCCTTCTTTTTTTTTTTTTTTTTTTTTTTGCACTGTTTCTTGCTGGTGTGAACCAAACTTATCAAAAAGGCCAACAAGCTTTAATAAATATTGTGAAAAATTTAATTCACCTCACAAAGGGCCATGAGTTGCCAAATTGGAAGTTTACTTTCATTTTCCCTCAGACTGAGTTGCCTGAGCTCTGGAGACCTGTGTGCTCGGTACAGAAGGTGCTGTCATAGCAGGTTGCCCTACATGTAAGTGTTTAGTGTTAAAAAGTGTTTCTGCCTGTCTTATTTTTTTTACTTTTTGTATGTTGCAGGTCCTTTTCTGTCCTTTTCCCTCAGACAGAGTTAGCCCTGCTTAAAGGGGTACTCCACCCCTAGACATCTTATCCCCTATCAAAAGGATAGGGGATAAGATGTCAGATCGAAGGGGTCCCGCTGCTGGGGACCCCCGGGATCTCGGCTGCAGCACCCACCTGTTGCGGCTTCCGGCAGCGCTGGAGGCTCTCATCCTAACGCCTCACGACCACGGTGACGGGAGATTATGATGTCACGACTCCACCCCCGTATGATGTCACACCCCACCCCCTCAATACAAGTCTATAGAAGGGGGCGTGGTGGCTGTCACGCCCCCTCCCATAGACTTGCATTGAGGGGCGGGGCATGATGTCACACGGGGGCAGAGTCGTGACATGACGATCTCACGTCACTGTGGTCGGGAGCCGAAGCCTCCAGCGTTTCCAGAAGCCGCAACAAGTGGGTGCTGCAGCCGAGATCCCAGGGGTCCCCAGCGGCGGGACTCCCGTGATCTGACATCTTATCCCCTATCCAAAAGGATGTCTAGGGGCGGAGTACCCCTTTAAATCACCAATTGTTCAATAACATAACCTGGCGTGCCCCAAGTTGGAATAACAGAGAGCTGTTGCACCAACCGTCAGACTATACACAGCTTACCTGTTACCAAGCTGTCTACCTGCAGCATTTTCAACACCTAGGCTAGTGTTTCTCAACCAGTGTGCCTCCAGCTGTTGCAAAACTACAACTTCCAGCATGCCTGAACAGGCAAAGCATCCTGGAAGTTGTAGTTTTGCAACAGTTGGAGGCACACCAGTTGGGAAACACTGGTCTGAACCATTGTGGTTAGGCTTGTCACCGCTCCCTGGTCTCAAAACTTGGGGCTCTCACTTTGCGCTCTCCAGTTTATAAGGTGAGCAACAATTTAAGGCGATTTGGCTCATGGAGCAACCCAAATACATGAAAAACTCTCTCCAGCTGGTTGTTAGAAAATACAAGGACAGCAGTGGTGTCTCCAGCTGTTGTCAAATGGGAAATAAAATTGCACATGATAATACTAGCTTGTTTTGCATGTCCTTATGGAATGTAACAATCTCTATTAATATATTGATCTTAGTTAACAATAATGTATTAATAAATTAGATAATCTGATTACGGTAGGTCACACAACCAGTGGAGAAGATAAAACAAATTAGTGGAGAAGATGATTTGGGTCAATCAATTATCTATTTAACATAAACATTTATTTAAAGTGGAAGTAAAAGATAAAACTAAATTTATGATAAAAAAAACAATAATAATATGTACTAATAATAATCATAGAATGCAGACCCAGATATATTAAATGACTGCTGCAAATAGCAGACCACAGGGCTACTCCTATGGCAGATTAAAATAAATAGCAATAATGTAATTATGTTGTATGTTATACAATAAACAGCTGGCAATAAATGTTATTGTAACACTAATGTGTTACTTCCCTCTGTAAAGAATACAATATAGGAAGCTGGCAATATTAGTGTAAATATAAACTAAAACAGCCTTAGCTGTGTGTCGATCTATGTTTCCGATTGTATAAGTCATAGGAGAGTGGCAGGTTAGACAGTAATTAATTGGTGCTCATGCAATTATGAAGCAGCCACAAGTGTTCACCTGGTAAGAAAATATTATGCAATACAGCAGTTCCTTATAGTGGAATAAAAAGGTATCAAGCGACCGCAGGTGTTCTCTTGTTTAAGAATATTATGTGATATATAACAGTCTCTTATGATGTAATAAAGAGGAATTAGGCAGCCACAGGTGTTCTTCTGTTAAAGATATTACTCCATATGTTGTAAAAAGGAGTCAACTTGGCTCTTAGAGTGTGTGCTTTTTAAATGGTACTGGTTAAATGGAGTCCGTCATTCAGAGGTATGAACAGTTGTTAGTTGTGATGGTCTGCAATCATAGTTATTTGTGCGGTAACAACTGTACGCATTTCAAGGCTAACTTGCCTCTTCTTCAGCAGGGCCATCACGCCCCCTCCCATAGACTTGCATTGAGTGGGCGGGGAGTGATGTCACACGGGGGAGGAGTCGTGACATCACGATTTTCCGTTCCCGTGGTCGGGAGGAATTAGCCAGAGATCCTCCAGCGCTTCCGGAAGCAGTTACAGGTGGGTGCTGCTTGCCATATTGCGGGGGTCCTCAGCGGTGGGACCCTGGTGATCTGACATAGGGGATAGGGGATAAGATGTCTAGGGGCGGAGTACCCCTTTAAGGCTGAAAGACAAATTCACATCTCAATAAGGGCCTAGACTAGTCTGCAGATCAGGGGAAAAATAGATCACTCTTTTTTTTTCTGAATTGACAACTGAAAGGGGTATTCCAGGGAAAAACTTTTTTTTTTATATATCAAATCGCTCCAGAAAGTTACACAGATTTGTATATTACTTCTTTTAAAAAATCTTAATCCTTCCAATAATTATCAGCTGCTGAAGTTGAGTTATTCTTTTCTGTCTGGCAACAGTGCTCTCTACTGACATCTCTGCTTGTCTCGGGAACTGCACAGAGCAGAAGAGGTTTGCTATGGGGATTTGCTTCTACTCTGGACAGTTCCCGAGACAGGTGCCATGAGAGAGCAGTTAGACAGAAAAGAACAGCTCAACTTCAGCATGTTACGCCGAGTGCTCCGGGTCCCCGCTCCTCCCCGGAGCGCTCGCAGCGTTTTCCTGTTCGCAGCGCCCCGGTCAGACCCGCTGACCGGGAGCGCTGCGATAATGTCCCTAGCCGGGATGCGATCCACGATGCGGGACGCGCCCGCTCGCGATTCGCAACTCGGCCCGCTTACCAGACTCGTTCCCCGTCTGTTCTGTCCCGGCGCGCGTGGCCCCACTCCCTAGGGCGCGTGCGCGCCGTCTCTCTGCGATTTAAAGGGCCAGTGCGCCACTGATTGGTGCCTGGTTCTAATTAGTGTGTTCACCTGTGCACTTCCCTATATAACCTCACTTCCCCTTCCCTTCCTTGCCGGATCTTGTTGCCATTGTGCCAGTGAAAGCGTTCCTTGTATGTCCCAAGCCAGTGTTCCAGACCTCTTGCCATTGCCCCTGACTACGATCCTTGCTGCCTGCCCTGACCTTCTGCTACATCCGACCTTGCTCTTGCCTAATCCCTTGTACCGCGCCTATCTCAGCAGTCAGAGAGGTTGAGCCATTGCCGGTGGATACGACCTGGTTGCTACCGCCGCTGCAAGACCATCCCGCTTTGCGGCGGGCTCTGGTGACTACCAGTAGCAACTTAGAACCGGTCCGCCGGCACGGTCCACGCCAATCCCTCTCTGACACAGAGGATCCACCTCCAACCTGCCGAATCCTGACACAGCAGCTCTGAAGTACTGAAAGGATTAAGATTTTTTAATGGAAGTAATTTACAAATCTGTTTAACTTTCTGGAGTCAGTTGATATGTAAAATAAGTTTTTTCCTGTATAACCCCTTTAACTTATAGCACTGCGGTCGAGACAGCCACCTTTATATATCAATGTTAAATGACAAGTTATTCACAAAATGTCCATCTGAAATCCATAATGTATGACCAATGTAACTTTCCATGGCATCTAAATGGTGCTTTTTATCTTGTGTCTTATTACAGTGGCCTAAAAGTTGATGTTTATTTATTCATATGGGTGGAAGGCTATTAATAAATGTACCTAATGTGCAATTTTACATTCCAAAACCATTTACGATAACATGTATGCAATATTAGGGGAATTCTCAATGTGGCAAATACCTTTTCACAGGACTATATCGCCTACCCAACATTTATTTTATCACAGTATGTGGCACCAAGTGTCAAACTAAGCTCTGCTACATCTGTATCCAATCAAACTGGATTTAGCAAATAAATAATATTTGTATACAACTGTTTCTGATCCTGGAATAAATCCAAATGCCATCCTTCTTCTAAGCCCTATCCACTAGTTAAAAAAAAGTGCCATGAGAGGCCCAAAACTCAAAAAGTCAACAATTTTTTGCACAAAAAGAGCCTTGCACAAAATCTAAAAGGACAATAAGACAAAAAAGGAGAGGTGCGCACCTAGTGCAGATCAATATGTAATGTGGTAGCTTGTAATAAAGAAAGGATGGCTCCTTACCGAGCAAGTTTATGCTGTGAGCAGAACACCTATAAACACGTGTATATGCAGAAAATCCGCAGCCTCCTTGTCCCTCCGGCGTCCAGGCATGAACCGGCCGGTAGCAATCAGAACAATTCACCCAATGGATCCGGTATTAGGAAAAAATGGGACTCCTCAAGGCGCTGGATGTGACATGTAAAATGGTTTATTTGGAACAAAAAAAGGGGATGCAACGCTCAAACAATATAGCGTTTCCAGCCCGAACCAGGCTCTTCCTCAGGCATGAGTATCTAAGAAACAGGTGTACCTGCATCGCTGCAATTGGTATGTAACATGAGGTTATATATAGATTCTTATGTTATATGGATACCAATCTTTTTATGTTTTACTGGATTTTAGTGTATTCTAATTTATGAATTGTGCACTTTACCATCTGGGTTTCAGTTCCGGTCCCAGTTCGGTTCCGATGTTGTTTTATTCTATGTCTTTTAAGTAACACCTGTTTCTTAGATACTCATGCCTGAGGAAGAGCCCGGTTCGGGCTGGAAACGCTATATTGTTTGAGCGTTGCATCCCCTTTTTTTGTTCAAAATAAACCATTTTACATGTCACATCCAGCGCCTTGAGGAGTCCCATTTTTTCCTAATACCCGATCCATTGGGTGAATTGTTCTGATTGCACAAAATCTAGTAACTTTAATACACCACAAAACTGGTGTTCAGGGTTGATGGTAATCTATTAATTGGTCCCAAAGCACCCCAAAAAAAGAGAAAAATGAAGATTTCCCCTTTATAAGGAACCCGTCATGTTGAAGAAAAGGTTCCCTACTTGGAGCATGAGAAGCCCGCGGTGTAACATGCCAGAGAATTTTATTTTTAATTAATACACTAATAAATACAGTCGGTGAAATAAGTATTGAACATCACCATTGTTGTCACTAAATATATTTCCAAAGGTGCTATTCTCACCAGATGTTGGTGACACCCATGTATTGAACATGCTTACTGACTTTTTTTCTATTTTTTTTTATTACTGTTTATTTAAAGTTTGGTTTTACAAAGTTTTATGAAATACAACATAAACAGACATGAATCTCAAAACATCAGGAATAAAATAAACAGAGAGGAAAAAAAATAACAAAGGTGCATTCTGACATTTATTTAATTCTCTGTATAAAAGCATTTGTTGGTTATGAAAACATCAAGTTGCCTCCTGTATTTAACCCTGTAAAGGAAATCTGTCAGCCTGTTCACCCACACTAAACCCACTAATGGGACACAGTCTAAGGCAAAATATAGTTTTTTCATATTGTAGAAATTCTCATTCCTTATATTTTTCTATTTGGCACAGACCACCCTAATGACATCTTCCATCTAAGTTTTACCTTTGTTTTTACCACCTATATTTTGTTGGCTTCTTATGCTTGTGTCACCAACTTCACTTATTCAAGCTCCATAGCTCCACCCCTAAATATAGTTCTGCTTCTGATATTAAAATATCCTTTTCCCACTTAAGATATTAAAATATACTTTTTCCCATGCAGCAACTCACCTGTTCCAGTTCCCATGTTGTCATCTACAGACGGTAATCTAGCCTCTGCTGTAAGTACACCCCTTGCATCACAGATAAAGGAATGGTGGAGCAGGGAGACAATGAAGCCATTGGGTTTACTTGGATGCAATTGAATCTAAGTGTATAGAAGCGAGCACAGAGGGAAAGAAAAGGTTTACCTCTGTTTATCTACTGTCAGATCTGTGACTGACAGTACATCAACAGAGATAAACAAAGGAGATAAACTGGTTGGACTGCATTTTCAATGTGAAAAACTACTTTTGTGGCATGTAAAGATTCTTCTCATAGTATATGACAGCAACAAAATTACAGACTGCCTCTGGAAGTCCTATAGACAAGGGACATCTACTTTTTTTTATTTTATTTATTTTTTTTACACTTGCCTAAACAATGTAAATAAGGTTTATGTCGCAAAGATACTTTTTTTGTAACTAGGGCCTCTTTAAGTAAAAATAAATAAATAGATAAAGAAAAGCCTCTGTAACAGGTGCGGAACTGCAAATCCCAACAGATAAGTGCTAGGGGGTTAAAATTAACCATATCTTTAGTTTTCCTGATCACTGTAAAGTTATAAAAATGGCTTTTATTGCAGCTGAAGAGTCCTACTGGTAGTGCTGAGCTGCAACTGCATGCCTGCTCACTCTCCTTCCTGCCCTGCAAGAGTAAGGTACAGGACTCGGCTTCCAGCTCTGTATGTCAATCAGTCAAAGCTGGGCAGAAGGGGGAGAAAGAATGTGTGCTGCAGCTCAGCACCCCCAGTCTGACTTTTAGCTGCTAACAAAAAATGCACTTGAAATTAAAATTCTGGACTCCGCTGAAAGAATGAAAATGTTCTTTCTTTTAGCAGAATCCGCTTGGACATGAATTACTGTATATGAAGATAAATTCACAGAAGGTGTACAACATTTTAAAACGTAACCTTTAATATTGTATCAATGTAAAAAGAACCCCACTACAAAAAAACAAAACAGGACACTTACAGGATAAGGTATAATGTCAGAAATATCCTGTAGAAGCGCTCATGCAGCAGATAGAACAAAAGTCTCGCAAAGTCTCATTTGATGTAATACGAGATTGGTAGGGGTAGTCTAGGTAGTTACCCTAGTAGTCCCTATCTGAGGGATTATGTGGTGATGCTACCCCAACTCGCTCAGGGACCATCGGAGCACTCGCCCTAATAAGACACTGATTCCTATGATCCCTACCTTAGCCGGATCCGCCCGGCCGTTCGCCGTTAGTTTTATTATACCTGGAAATCTGGCTGTAACTGGCACGGGCGGGGGTTTCTGTAGCTTAACTTGCACTCATGTCTGTGCCGCCCGTTCGCAGCGCCGCCCCAAGGATAGGGTATAAGATGTTAGATCGCTGCGGTCCCGCTGCTGGGGACCCCGGGGATCGCCGCTGCGGCACCCCGCCATCATTACTGCACAGAGCGAGTTCGCTCTGTGCGTAATGATGGGCGATACAGGGGCCGGAGCAGCGTGACGTCATGGCTCCGCCCCTCATGACATCACGGCCCGTCCCCTTAATGCAAGTCTATGGCAGGGGGCGTGACGACCGCCACGCCCCCTTCCCATAGACTTGTATTGACCGTCATTACGTGCAGAGCGATCTCGCTCTGCGCAGTAATGATAGCGGGGTGCTGCAGTGGCGATCCCCGGGGTCCCCAGCAGCGGGACCCCGACAATCCTTTGGATAGGGGATAAGATGTCTAGGGGCGGAATACCCCTTTAAGGTATTCAAAGTCATCTTTTAGGGAGATTTGTCATACAAGCTAAAGATTCTCCATGAAAATGTGGACAAAGTGTAAGTTTCTTATCTGTGCATATCTACATTCTGTAGATGTTGTTTTACAATGCAAAGAGAGCAGTCAGGTGACAAAGACGTTTCACACATCAGTGGTCAATATGCAAATGATTCATTTTGCTCCGAACACAATAATGTGGTAGTTGTGATAGAAACAATTTCCTCCCATGGGATGTTGTTATTTAAGTCACACCCATGGAATAAGCCTGCAACGGGTGTTTTAACATAATGTATAGAGTATTTATTGTACAGACACTTTCTGCAAAGAAATGAATTAATAATACAAAAAATACATGGTCAAACCAGAGGCTGATAGAAAAGGGAACCATGGCTATAGTTATTTAGGTTGTGGTCACTAGGCCACAAGGGGACTGTAAGTGATGTAAAATAGCATTTCTCTGAGGAACTGTTTTAGTAAAAAAAAATAAGTTATATAGTTCATAATAAATAGTAATGCAATAAAGAAGGATTTTACTGTGCTTTCCCCATCCATACAATCCTTATATATATATATATATATATATATATATATATATATATATATATATATATATATTATTATTATTATTATTTTTTTTATCAAGGGGGTTCACATACATTTTTGTGTTTAAACATTAGAGATCAATGAATGTCTGCCAGGCTTGCATGATTTCTAACATGTATGTGTTTGCTGTAAACTTTTTATTTTAGATCTTGAATTAATACTATCTGCTGCATTCTGAGTAAGAACCAACAAGGAGAACTGTATACTGGAGTATAAAGGCAATAGGTCATGGTCTCTTATATGACTTTAACAAAGCATGCATATATTTATCAACCCACAAGATGCTATTGGACAAATATAGCACACCTATAGGGTACGTTCTGATGACCGGATCCACAGCATATTTTACGCTGCCGATCCGTCGCTGAAGGACCGCTACAAGGTGCCTTTAAATGTGCCTGCTTGGAGTTTTCGCCAAAAACTGTTAAGTGGGAACGCAGCCTCAGGAAAGTCAAGAGCTTCCCACAGACACATTAGACACATTAGATGTTTGGCAGGGTTGTCTGATATGAATGTGTATGGTCAGCTTTAGGCTAAGCTTCCACACAGGTGTTTTACTGGTATTTTTGGGGAAACTGCCACTGCAGTTTTTGAGCCAAAGCCAAAAGTGTATTCAAAAGGAATGGAAAATATAAAGGAAGGACCTATAGCCTCCTACTGGATCCACTTCTGATATTGGCTAAAAAATTGCAGTGGCAGTTTAACTCCTTGGAGACGGAGGGCATATGCATACGCCCTCGCGTGCCGTCACTTAAGGATGGAGGGCGTATCCCTACGCCCTCCGTATTTCCGATCACTGCCGCTCGCCGGGCGGTGATCGGACCGGGATGCCTGCTGATATCTATCAGCAGGCATCCCCCCCCCCCCCCATGTCGGCGATCGCAGCAAATCGCAGGTCAATTCAGACCTGCGATTTGCCGCGATTCGGGCAAATCAGGTCACTGGTGACCCGATCTCCCGGAAAATAAGACTGATCGGAGCTGTCAGAGACAGCTCCGACCAGCCTAAAGGATAGGAGCGAGGTGGCAGTGTCGCCATCCCCTCCTATCCCCTGCCATTGGTCGGTCAGGCTGACCACCAATGGCAGGAGGGGGGCGGGGGGTTAGAGTTCATTTCCCCCCGCTCTGCCCACCGATCAAAGTCGGTAAAGAGCGGGGGGAACACGGGCAGAGAGGGGCGAGCATGGTCCAGCTTACCCAGACCTTCGGAGGCGGCGGAGGCGGCATCAGGAACCAGCGGATGCAGCAGGAGGAACGGCGGACGGAAAGTACGGCGGAGAAGGCTGCAGTGAAGATCGCGATAAGTGATCTTCACTGTGGCCTTCTAAAAGCTGCAAAACTACAACTCCCAGCATGCCCAGATAGCCAAAGGCTGTCTGGGCATGCTGGGAGTTGTAGTTTTGCAACATCTGGAGGGTCACAGTTTGGAGACCACTGTGTAGTGGTCTCTAAACTGTGGTCCTCCAGATGTTGCAAAACTACAACTTTCAGCATGAACTGAACTGACTGTCTGGGCATGCTGGGAGTTGTAGTTTTGCAACATCTGACGTGGCACAGTTTGGAGACCACTATATGGTGGTCTCCAAACTGTAGCCCTCCAGATGTTGCAAAACTACAATTCCCAGCATGGCCAAACAGTCGGGGATGCTGGGCATGTAGTTCTGCAATATCTGGCCCTTCAGATGTTGCAAAACTACAACTCCCAGCATGCCTGGACAGTCTAGGCAGGTAGTTTTGCAACATCTGGAGGGCTACAGTTTGGAGGCCACTACTTAGCGGTCTCCAAACTGTTCTTCCCCAGTTGTTGAATAACTACAACTCCTAGCATGCCCAGACTGTCCAGGCATGCTGGGAGTTGTAGTTCTGCAACATCTGAAGGGCCAGATATTGCGGGACTACACGCCCAGCATCCCTGATTGTCTGGCCGTGCTGGGAATTGTAGTTTTGCAACAGCTGTAGGCACACTGGTTGGGAAACACTGAGCTAGAGTCTGTTTCCTAACTCAGTGATTCCAACCCGTGTGCCTCCAGCTGTTGCAAAACTACAACTCCCAGAGTGCACTGACAGACCATACATGCTGGGAGTTGTAGTCTTGCAACAGCTGGAGGCACATGGGTTGGAATCACTGAGCTAGAGTCTGTTTTCTAACTCAATGGTTCCCCACCAGTGTGCCTACAGCTGTTTTAAAACTACAACTCCCAGCATGTACAGTCTGTCTGGGAGTTGTCATTTTGCCACAGCTGAAGGTTTGGGGTGCCCCCCCCCCCCTTGGGGCGCCCCCCCCCCCCATGTGAATGTACAGGGTACATTCACACGAGCGGTTTTACAGTGGGTTTCCTTCAAGGAAACTTACTGTGAACCCCTGCCTGTGTGAATGTACCCTAAAAACACTACACTACACTAACAAATAATAAAAAGTAAAACACTACACATACACCCCCTTACACGTCGCCCCCCCCCCCCCCCCAAATAAAAATGAAAAACGTCTCATACGGCAGTGTTTCCTAAACGGCGCCTGCATCTGTTGCAAAAACACAACTCCCAGTGTTGCCGGACAGTCATAGACTGTCCTGGCAGGCTGGGAGTCTTGCAACAGCTGGAGGCACCCTGTTTGGGAAACACTGCTGTAGGGTTTTGGTGGAGACAAGCCCCATCCTTGTAACCGGGTCCGCCCCTATTGCAAATTCCTAATTTTGGCCTCAAATGCGCATGGCGCTCTCTCACTTCAGAGCCCTGTCGTATTTCAAGGCAACAATTTTGGGCCACACATGGGGTATCTCCGTACTCGGGAGAAATTGCGTTACAAATTTTGGGGGGATTTTTCTCCGATTACCCTTTGTAGAAATGGTAAATTTGGGAAAAAAACTGCACTCTAGTGAAAAAAACATTTTTTCATTTACACATCCGAATTTAACGAAAAGTCGTCAAACACCTGTGGGATGTTAAGGCTCACCGGACCCCTTGTTACGTGCCTTGAGGGGTGTAGTTTCCAAAATAGTATGCCATGTGTTTTTTTTTCCTGTTCTGGCACCACAGGGGCTTCCTAAATGTGACATGCCCTCAAAAACCATTTCAGCAAAATTCATTCTCCAAAATCCCATTGTCGCTCCTTCCCTTCTGAGCCCTCTACTGCGCCCGCCGAACACTTGACATACACATATGAGGTATTTCCTTACTCGAGAGAAATTAGGTTACAAATTTTGGGGGGCTTTTTCTTCTATTACCCCTTGTAATATTTCAAAAACTGGGTCTACAAGAACATGCCAGTGTAAAAAATGAAGATTTCAAATTTTCTCCTTCACTTTGCTGCTATTCCTGTGAAACACCTAAAGGGTTAAAACGCTGACTGAATGTCATTTTGAATACTTTGAGGGGTGCCGTTTTTATAATGGGGTAATTTGTGGGGTATTTCTAATATGAAGGCCCTTCAAATCCACTTCAAAACTGAACTGGTCCCTAAAAAATTCCGATTTTGAAAATGTTGTGAAAAATTGGAAAATTGCTTCTGATCTTTTAAGCCCTCTGATGTTTTCCAAAAGTAAAAACATGTCAAGTTTATGATTGAAACATAAAGTAGACATATTATATTTGTGAATCAGTATATAATTTATTTGGAATGTCTCTTTTCTTTCCAAGCAGAGAGCTTCAAAGTTAGAAAAATGAAAAATTTTCAATTTTTTCATCAAATTTTGGAATTTTCACCAAGAAATTATGCAAATATCGACAAAAATTTACCACTAACATAAAGTAGAATATGTCACGAAAAAACAATCTTGGAATCAGAATGAAAATTAAAAGCATCCCAGAGTTATTAATGCTTAAAGTGACAGTGGTCAGAATTGCAAAAAATGCTCCCGTCCTTAGGGTTATAATGGGCTCCGTCCCCAAGGAGTTAAAAAAAAAAAACACCAGAAAAAAAAACAGTGGGGAAACCTAGCCTTAAAGCTTCTGTTTAAGCAGAACTTTTTTTTTATTTTTCAAGGCCAAAAACATCTGGACAAAAAAGTGTTGCTAAAAAAACGCAAGCTCTTAAGCTAACCATACACATTTGTGTCTGATAAACCTGGCATTTTGACTCTAAAGAAACAAGTAAACACCTCTATAAATAGTGCATTGTACTGTATATTGTTACAGATTCTGTACTGACAATCCACAACAAATCCACTGTGTCTAAATTCACTGAAACATGAAAACAACTCATTGCTTGATGGTGCCTTACATGACACATGTGTTTCAATAGGTGGGGTGGCTAATTTGTGGGAGAGAGATAAGTGACCTTACACTTACAAATAAAACATGGGATTTGTAGTTTAAGGGAATGAACTCCAACAGGAAATAGTCAGTTAACAAAAACAAAGCCACAGCACTATGGTAATCTCACAACATAGCCATTTAGCCCCAAGACAAGCACAGATCCTTCCTACAAATTTCCATTACTGTCTGGCAGGTACGTACTAAAATCACCTTATGTTGGAAACCCCCTTTAAGCTTTCTCTGGTCAAGTGATCCCTTTTCAACACAAATATTTTCTTAACTGATGGGGTCACAGAACACAATCTCCATAGAATCGGCAATTCTATTTATTATTTGTTTATTTATTTATTTGTTTACATAAAAAGCAAACCACCCTAATGCCTCCTTCACACAAACTTTTTTCTGCTTTCTTTTGCTTTTGCATTTTTACAAACATTTTTGTCACCAAAATGTTTTTCTGGTAACCATTCAAAAAATAGGCAGGCAATGCTAGAATAAACAGCATTAAGTAGGTGCTACTAACCATGTATAACCTAAAACAGGACAGAGCAAAAAAGAAAAAGGTGGTATGCAAAAAAGATTGTGTACACTATAAAGTACAAAAATTACAAAATATATTTAGGCATAACACATAATAGGCATAATAGACCCAATGTAAAGACAATTTCAAGCACTGTACACTGCAAACATTTAAATCTTTACACAATCTCACACCAGCCTGGACCACACTTAAAAACTTGCCTCCATCTCAGTTGCTTGGTTATTAATGAAGAATATGTGCCATTAGGGGGGGGGGGGTTGATTTGAACAACTAATGTTACATTTCCCCCTTGGTGAATTGTTAATCACCAACTAGAAAGCAAGGGCAATAAGTAATCATTTACGGTACCATACGATATATGTTTGTAAATAAGTATATGTGTCTGTAAATATATATATATATATATATATATATATATATATGTATATATATATATATATATATATATATATATATATGTACACACATATTTACACATATACTTATTTACAAATACACCAAAGGGTAAAAAAAAATACATATACATTTAAACTTAAATAAAGACCTACTGGGGGGCATTTATAATGGATGAACACAGTTTTTCAGATGTTAATTAGGCACCAAATTTTGTGTAATTGCTGTTGTTTGGGCTTTTTCGTGTGTTTTTTTTTTTTTTTTTTTTTTTATAAGAGCAATTTGCAAACCAGTGTATTGCTTGGGGCACCATAGAGCACTTTATGCAGTGGGCATGAAGTTATCATGTGTGGCAAATTATTCTTTGCGCACAACTTTTATGCAAAGCCTATTTTTTTTCTCCCGCAAACCTACACCACTTAATAGGACATGTACATATGTGTCAGATGTCAGAGCACAAAGCTTAAACCGAGCTCTGCAGTTCACTAGTTTCTATAATTGCGCAAAATTTATCAAGTTCTGTTTGCATTTTGGTAAGTTTTGAGCAGTTGCGCAAAAAATACGCCAAGCAAATATAGGTAAAATTTATACTATCTCACACCAACATTGATAAATGTCTCCCACTGTGTATACATAAACAAACACATACAAAACAGATAAATACAGATAATACACACTTGTAGATGCATAGAATGTATATGACTGCACAGTTTTAATTTCCCATCCTATGCTTTATAATTACATTCTGCCCTCTGTATAACAGATACAGGTATTGAGAGCTGACCGTGGTCAATTAAATAGCTATAGCTATAGCACTATATACTTCTGAATGTTTCACCATAGTCATAGGAAAGGGAGTGCTTTCTGTCTGTATATACACTTAAGTTTGCTCCTATTAAGGCAGCGCTATACTTTAATATACAAGTAGCCATTAGAACACTTACCTGCTCTTCTGCTATCTCCAGCACTGGTTATCTATACCAGGGATATTACATAGATGAAGACTGAATGTATACAGGGTGCACTGGACTTGTGTTGCAGGAAATCTCTAGCTGCCTTTAATGGAGTTCTTAACACCATGATGTTTCTAATGTACTTCCTGAAGTCATTTGCCAACACAAAGAAGAAGTTTTTCTGAGCTCCTACATGCTAAAAATAGTAAAGCAAGTCTAATGTCACATGAACCGCTGATGAAAACCCATGTTATGTATTTACTTGTACACAAATGTCTCTGCATTGTTTGCACAGGTTTATTTCATGTGCTATTGTGGATTTGTATGTAGAAAACATCTAAAATAACAGTATTGTTGGGATCACTACATCAACAAGAGGATGTGATCTAATATTAAAGGGTACCTCTCATCAAAAAAACTTTTGATATATTATAGATTAATGTATGCAGAATAACTTTACAATTGCATGTTATTAAAAAATATGCTTCTTTCTATTTAATTTTCCACTTTGAATAAATGACCACTAGGGGTCTCCCTACCATTCCTGGCAGCAAGCATTTCAGACTCATGCTGGAGTCCTAAACACTATGAGCTGCCAGTCTGCTTTGTTCACAAAGGAGAACACTCAGAGCTGCCAGCCTGCTTTGTTCACAGCCTGTTTGGCTGTGAACAAAGCAGGCTGGCAGCTCTGAGTGTTTAGGACTCCAGCATGAGTCAGAAATGCTTGCTGACAGGACTGATCGGGAAAAATACAATAGAAAGAAGAATATTTTTCATTAACATGCTATTGGAAAGTTATTCAACATTCATTAATCTAAAATATATCAAAAGTTTATTTGATGAGAGGTACCCTTTAAACCCTACTGGACTGCAGTTAATATGCTGTGTATGACAGTCTATATTCTGTTAACATTGTGCTCAGCCACACACACATACACACACACACCATTGTTAAGTCTTATTTTTCGAATGAAAATACAAACCAACCGCAAAAAAAGAAAAAAAAAAGCTGAAAAAACTGTATGTTAACACATAAACAACTGAAAATAAAGCTATGTTCAAACAGTATTTTGGCCAGTATTTGTAGTCAAAACCAGGAGTGGAACTGACACAGAAAGAACTGTATGGTTAAGTTTATACTACGGAATTTCCAAGTATAATTCCGCATAGAAACTGCACTTGATAATTCCAGTGCAGCAGCTGATTTTTTATCACTTTTACCTTGCACTTTTGTCTGCGCACACTTGTACCATGTCTTAGTTTTCTAACATAGGAGTTTGGTCTGTGTTCAGACCTATTGGTCTTTGTGCATTTTTGTATCTGTTCTTGTTATCCAGTTTTTTCCTATCCTTGATATATATATATATATATATATATATATATATATATATATATATTATTCACAGAGACAGCGGGGGCACTCCAATAGGTAAAAAAAAAAAAAGGGTTCTTTATTCACTCCAAGGTGTAGCTACGTTTTGGCAACCTCACATTGTGATTTTCAAGCAAACAATGATGCACACTGGTGAGTATTTAAGGCCACGCAGGGCCCACCCACTAATTTAAAAAGTTGTGTGATACAAAGGTCATGTGGTTAGTGACATTACAAAAACATATTGTATGGAATGTCGCTATATACATCATACAACTTCTCAGGCTTATCGACATTCATCTAGTGCACATATAGTCGGTACATCCTGTTATACAGATTTAGTGACGTGATACCGTGTATAAGTGATATATAAGATCATAAAGATGTGGACGTGGGACAGTATTACTCACCCGGCAGCAGGCATAGTAGTGATGAACAATAAGATGCCAGAAACTTCCAGGTTGCGGAGCGCAAACCAGATGTGACATCAGCGTGCTGTGTCATGTGACCGATCATGTTGTCTGTTGCTGGGAAGATTCATATACACTGTAATCCACTCATGCTCAAGGAGCCGGGCTAGAGCATTCAGCGCCATCTTAAATAAGGGAAAGGTACTAAGCTCATGTAGATACCGTACAGCAGCCTCCCATCATATCGTAATTAGCACAGTGCGATCGTGGGGCACAGTGGAACCACTGCGCACCCCAGAGCACAGACTAGAGCAAACTCAATCAGCCACATATATGGTCTCATGCGCTGCTTACTGTGCATACCTGAACCTGGAGGAGCACTGGATCCATACTTAGAGCTCTTTTGCACTGTGGTAGAAACAAGAAATTGGGTACAGTGATATATAATGGCAAATTGTGACACTAGGGGTAGAAAAATAAAGAGATACATTGTTGCCGAGACTGCCGTTGTTCTTGTGAGTTTATTGTCCGCACCACTTGCCCACGTCTGAAAGAAAAAAAGAAGAAATAACATATATTACCAACCCACACAGAAACTGGATGGTCATAGCAAATTTTACAATATGCAAACATATATACATTTGTTTAACGTACATTACAGATCTCATGCGTAACGGTGAAATTGACATTAAGTCCTATAGGTCTGAGGGAATTAAGTTTGTATATCCACCACAACTCCTTTCCCGTCAATTTGGATCATAAGCTCTGACTCGAGAGTAGAAGAAGCTCTGGATACCATGATGGACAATTTCCAGAATAGAGGTTACCCACTCAAGTTAGTTGCCGACAGCAAACAGAGGGTTGTGTCCATGCACAGAGAAACTCTCTTACAAAAAATATCACCCAAACAAACATCAGAGAGACTGGCATTCGTTTCCACATTTTCGGGGGTATCTCAAAAAATATCAAATATAGTGAGAAAACGTTGTCACATTTTGGGTGATGGATTGCCTAACATCCCAGAGTTGGTGAACCCTCCCATCATGGCATATAGACAAGCCACTAACCTCAAAGATAGAATTGTCAAAACTGATGTCTCTTTGGGGAGGTCTACACAACATTACATATCTGTTGCCAATGAGGGGTCATATCCATGCAGGGCTTGTGTTAACTGCTCATACATGCTTAAGGGCAACTCATTCACACACCCCACCACTGGCAAAGTATACCCTATTAAACAATACCTTACGTGCACCACAGACTTCGTTATATATGTTCTACAATGCCCCTGCCACCTACTTTATGTAGGTGAAAGAACTTGGGAGGCAAAGACCAGAATCACACAACATAGGTACACAATCTGAAAGGGCAAACAAGATCTACCTGTACAAAAACATTTTCTTGATCATGGTCACTCTGAAAAAGACCTTAAATTCACATTATTGGAGCACATTCCCCCTGGGAAATGTGGGGGTAATTGTATAGCCAAATTGACGAGAAAGGAGTTGTGGTGGATATAAAAACTTAATTCCCTCAGACCTATAGGACTTAATGTCGATTTCACCGTTACGCATGAGATCTGTAATGTACGTTAAACAAATGTATATATGTTTGCATATGGTAAAATTTGCTGTGACCATCCAGTTTCTTTGTGGGTTAGTACTATATTTTATTTCTTCTTTTTTTTTCTTTCAGAGGTGGGCAAGTGGTGCGGACAATCAACTCACAAGAACAACGGCAGTCTCGGCAACAATGTATCTCTTTTTTTTTCTACCTCTAGTGTCATAATTTGCCATTATGTATTACTGTACCAAATTTATTGTTTCTTCCACAGTGCAAAAGAGCTCTAAGTATGGATCCAGTGCTCCTCCAGATTCAGGTATGCACCTTAACTCCTTAAGGACCGGGGTTTTTTCTGTTTTTGCATTTTTGTTTTTTGCTCCTTGCCTTTAAAAAATCATAACTCTTTCAATTTTGCACCTAAAAATCCATATGATGGCTTATTTTTTGCACCACCAATTCTACTTTGTAATGACGTCAGTCATTTTGTCCAAAAATCTACGGTGAAACGGAAAAAAAAATCATTGCGCGACAAAATTGAAAAAAAACCACCGTTTTGTAATTTTTGGGGGCTTCCGTTTCTACGTAGTACATTTTTCGGTAACAATGACACCTTATCTTTATTCTGTAGGTCCATACGATTAAAATGATACCCTACTTATATAGGTTTGATTTTGTCGGACTTCTGGAAAAAATCATAACTACATGCAGGAAAATTAATACGTTTAAAATTGTCATCTTCTGACCCCTATAACTTTTTTATTTTTCCGTGTATGGGGCGGTATGAGGGCTCATTTTTTGTGCCGTGATCTGAAGTTCTTAACGGTACCATTTTTGCATTGATAGGACTTATTGATCGCTTTTTATTCATTTTTAAATGATATAAAAAGTGACCAAAAATGCACTATTTTGGACTTTGGAATTTTTTTGTGCGCACGCCATTGACCGAGCGGTTTAATTAATGACATATTTTTATAATTCGGACATTTCTGCACGCGGTGATACATGTTTATTTTTATTTTTATTTACACTGTGTTTTTTTTTTTTTATTGAAAAAGGGGGGTGATTCAAACTTTTAATAGGGGAGGAGTTAAATGATCTTTATTCACTTTTTTTTCCACTTTTTTTTTTTCAGTGTTATAGGTCCCATAGGGACCTATAACACTGCACACACTGATCTTCTATGCTGATCACTGGTTTCTCATAAGAAACCAGTGATCAACGATTCTGCCGCATGATGCTCAGGCCTGGATCTCAGGCACTGAGCAGTCATTCGGCAATCGGACAGCGAGGAGGCAGGTAGGGGCCCTCCCGCTGTCCTGTCAGCTGTTCGGGATGCCGCGATTAGCTAGCCGGCCACTTTCGGTTTCACTTTTAGCTTTTCACTAAAGGGTTAATAGCGCGCGGCGCTGCGCGCTATTAGAGGCGGGTCCCGGCTTCACTATGACGCTGGCCCGCCGTGATATGACGCGGGGTTACTGTGTAACCCCGCGTTATATCAGGAGAGCAGGACCAAGGGCGTACCTGTACGCCCTTGGTCCTTAAGGAGTTAATCAGCGCATGAGACCATATATGTGGCGGACTGAATTTGCTCTAGTCTGTGCTCAGGGGGTGCACGGTGGTTCCACTGTGCCCCATGATCCCACTGTGCTAATTACCATATGATGGGAGGCTGCTGTACGGTGTCTACATGAGCGTAGCACCTTTCCCTTATTTAAGATGGAGCTGAATGCTCTAGCCCGGCTCCTTGAGCATGCGCGGGTTACAGTGTATACGATCGCCCAGCAACAGACCACATGATCGGTCACATGACACAGCACGCTGACGTCACATCCGGTTTGCGCTCTGAATTATTCTATTAATACATATTGCAGAAAGAATGGATTAAAACTGAGAATTAGTAAAATAATTAAGGGGGAGATTTATCACAGCACGTAAAGGTTTTTTTATTAAATTTTTTTGTTTATGCCAGGTACACAAAATGTTGCACATGCGCCTAAGCACTTTTTTTTTTTTTTTTTGCAACTTTTGTGGGTATGCAGAAACTACCAAACAGCCTTACCTAAGCAATTTTCAGTTTCACTTTGCAGTGATCATGAATTTTTGAAGTTTTAATGTCGCATAAAGGCATAAAAAAAAAAAAGTCCCAGACCCCTCCAAAAAGTCGCAAACTTAAGCCAGGCCAGACCTAACTTACAAAACTGCCTATGGAGAGCACTTTCAAAATTTCTCAAAAAAAGTCACAACTGTGTTAAACCATTGCAAAGTTATTAACACATAGTGAGATACAGGTCACATTTGAAAAATGGGCCTTTGTCCTAAAGGCCATAATTGGCTGCGTCCTTAAAGGGTTAATGTAATTATGTCAAATAGTAGGTGTGTGTTTAAACCTTGAAGGGGTTGGCCAACTTTGCCATACCTAGATACATTGACATTTATTTGGCTATTAAAGTCTATGGCCATGTCAATACATACCTAAAAGCAGGGATGATATACTTTCTAAATAATTTCCCAACCGAAAAAAATATTTAACTTCTTGAAGGGGCAGTTTGCCATGCAGAAATTCCTACAATGGCACCAAATAGATGATCTACAGTATGTGTCATATATCACTAGTGCATCCATCAGAACAAGTTACAGTGGTCCCTCAAGTTACAATATTAATTGGTTCCAGGACGACTATTGCATGTTGAAACCATTGTATGTTGAAACCATTGTATGTTGAGATCATAAGTCTATGGAAATAGAAAAAAGGGAGGATTAAAGAAAAACAAATGTAAAACAAAGACAGAGAAAGCAGAGTGAAATGTCCATTCTGATTGGTCAGTTTTTCCAGCCATTGACACATTTCACAGATCTGGTCTGTTCGTAGCACTGTATGTTGAGTCTGGTTTTAAATTCTGAAAAGACCATTGTATGTTGAAAATGTTGTACCCTGAGGCCATTGTAAGTTGAGGGACCACTGTATAAGCTCCTCATCCCTCAGGTTCATTGGGTAGCCCATTTCATACTTGAAAAGATTGTAGCTTTAGAAACGTGGAGGAGGCATCAGTATGAGGAGACCATATAGTGGCTGAATGACACAGCATGGAGGTTTTAGCAGCAGGAGGAGACCATATAGTGGCTGAATGACACAGCGTGGAGCTGTTGGCAGCATGAGGAGGCTTCACAATCCCTAAAATTAAAAGATTAATTTTGAAATTTAAATTAAAGATTTATGGTAGCTAGTGCTACCATAAAAAAAATTTTGGCCCAGATCACGGCCCATCAGCGTCAGTAAACCATATATTGGCTGAATGACACAGCCTGTAGTTGTCTGAAGCATGAGGAGACCATATAGTGTCTGAATGGCACAGCCAGGAGTTGGCAGCAGCATGAGTAGACACTAGGACTTCACAATCCCTAAGATTAACAGATGAATTCTGAAATTTAAACCAAAGACTTTGGGTAGCTAGGGCTACCATAACAACATTTTTATTCCCAGACCCAGGACCAGCAGCATCAGTAAACCATATATTGCCTGAGTGACACAGACTGTAGTTGGCTGAGGCATGAGGAGACCATATAGTGTCGGAATGGCACAGCCAGGAGTTGGCAGCAGCATGAGTAGACACTAGGACTTCACAATCCCTAAGATTAAAAGATGAATTCTGAAATTTAAACTGAAAATTTTGCGTAGCTAGTGCTGCCATAACAACATTTTTATTCTCAGACTTAGGCCCAGCAGCATTAGCAAACCATATATTGCCTGAATGACAAAGCCTGGAGTTGGCTGAAGCATGAGGATACCATATGGTGTCTGAATGGCACAGCCAGGAGTTGGCAGCAGCATGAGTAGACACTAGGGCTTCACAATCCCTAAGATTAGATTCATTCTGAAATTTAAACTGAAGATTTTGGGTAGCTAGCGCTACCATAACAAAGTTTTTATTACCAGACCCAGGCCCAGCAGCATCAGTAAACCATATATTGCCTGAATGACACAGCCTGGAGTTGGCAGAAGCATGAGGAGACCATTGAAATGTAAGAATTTTAATAAAAATTTTCGATTTTTAAATTGAAATTGATTGTTTTAAAATTGAACTCTTAGTGTCCCGGGCCCCGGCATGTGGGTACAAAACACCTACTTTAACAAGCAGTCACATGTCACATGGAAGCACAATGACAGAGCCTGGAGATGGCATCAGTAGGGTAGCTAGCGCTACCATAACAAAGTTTTTTGGGTAGCTAGCGCTACCATAACAAAGTTTTTATTACCAGACCCAGGCCCAGCAGCATCAGTAAACCATATATTGCCTGAATGACACAGCCTGGAGTTGGCAGAAGCATGAGGAGACCATTGAAATGTAAGAATTTTAATAGAAATTTAAGATTTTTAAATTGAAATTGAGGGTTTTGAAATTGAACTCTTAGTGTCCATGTCCCCGGCATGTGGGTACAAAACACCTAATTTAACAAGCAGTCACATGTCACATGGAAGCACAATGACAGAGCCTGGAGATGGCATCAGTAGGAGCAGAACATATAGTGTCTGAATGGCAAAGCCTGGAGTTGGCGGCAGATGAGGAGACAATAGGGCCTCACAATCTCTAAGAATAAGATATGAATTTAGAAATTTCCTTTGAATATGTATGCTACCATAAACATTTATAGATAATGTCCTAGGCCCAGCACCATCACTAAACCATTTAGTTGCTGAATGACACAGACTGGAGCTGGCTGGAGCATCAGTAAACCATGTATTGGATGAATGGCACAGCCTGGAGATGGCTAAAGCATGAGGACACCTTATAGTGGCTGAATGACAGCCTGCAGTTGACTGAAGAATGAGAAGAGATCATATACTGGCAGAATGAGACAGCCTGGAGGTGGCCGCAGCAGCATCAAGAGTACCGAAAGTGACCCGGTGACAAAGTAGTGCGGTGTGTGGCAATACCAGTACGGTTGACGAAGGTGGGTGAAAAAAGGTCTGATGCGGAGGAATGTTTGTATGGCACTATGGTCAATCTACTCTCATGCATCAGGCATTGGTGGTTGGAAATCCTGGCTAACCCATGCCTGATTCATCTTGACAAAGGTGAGTCTCTCCACACTTTTCGTGGACAGATGAGTTCTCCTTGGGGTGACTATGGCCCCTGCCGCACTAGACACCCGCTCTGATGGCACACTACCGGCTGGGAAGGACAGATTTACCAGGGAAAACTCTGCTAGTTTCGGCCACAAATCAAGTTTGGCTGCCCGGATCCAGCGGATCTTCAAGGTGTGTTGGTGTGGGCGTGTCAAGGTATGCCACTACCTACTGGCTCAGGTCCTGCTCCAGGTCTGCCTGCTGCTGATGAGTTGCCTCACTATGCGGGTGAAGAAAGCTACTCATCAGTGACTGCAGATTCAGGCTGCTGCTGATGGAGCTGGTACCGCTCCTGCCACCCCACTCCTCCCCAGCAGCCATGGCAGTGGAAGGTGAGCACATGGGGGCCCCCCGATTCAGACCTGCACTGATAGGCATCAGCCAACTGACTACATAGGATGCCTCTGTTGTAGGTCATTTTGTCCTCCCTCTCAGGGGGTGTAAAAAGGCCCCTATTTTGTGGCGGTATCGAGGGTCCAGTAAGGTGGAGATCCAGAAGTGATCATGGTGACAATTCGGCTGTCACTACGCAAGCAGGTGAGCATGCATTGTGCCATTTGTGCAAGTGACTCGGAGGGACTCCCTGCCTCCATCTCCGCTGCCTACTGCCATGGTGTGTCTGGGTCCTCTGTCTCGCCTTCCCCATAACCCTCTAGCTCCTCTGGCTGCTCCTGGTCCTCCTCTACTGTCAGATTACTCACGTAAAAACGCCCGTTTGGCAAAACCTAACCTGTGCTCCACTGTTCCCCTCCCCTCCTCCTTCAGTTTATCCCCCACAGGGCTCATGTGGCCGTGAGATGTAGGCGCCATGTCTCCAGTGCCCTGACCAGCCATCGTTTCCAACACGTGTTGTAAGAAATGAAGCAGTGGAATGACGTCATTCATCCTGTAATCCTTGTGACTAATAAAGTTGCTACCTCAAAGGGCCTAAGCAAATGGCAGGTGTCACGTATGAGCTGCCACTGGTTCACATTGAAGTTACACGGGGGAGTACCCTTATCTGCTTCAGGATAATCAAGAAATGGGTAATGGCTTTTCTCTGTTCGTACAGTCGATCCATCATATGGAGGGTGGAATTCCAACGTGTGGCAACGTCACAAATCAGACTATGTTGTGGGATATCGTTCTGATGCTGCAGCTAAAGGAGGGTATGCTTTGCGGTGTAGTGCATGTAAAGTTTCCTTCCCATTGTCAGGATGTCTTGCAAATGGGGGAAACACTTCAGGAACTGCTTCACAACCAGATTGAACACTTGTGCCATGCAGAGCGCATGGCTCAGCCTTCCCAGTCGCAGTGCATACAAGATGTTCTTCCCGTTGTCTGTCACCATGGTTCCCATTTCCAGTTTTCGTAAAGTAAGCAATGCTCCGATTTCTTTACCAATGACTTTTAGCAGTTCTCTTTTCGCCAAGGCAAACCATGTGAAGAACAGCGTGACACTGCCGTGCCCTGCACTCATGGTATGCTGAAGGGCCACTAAGACTTGTCTGAGCAGTGAAGGCTGAGGACACGGTGGAGGATGAGGAGGTGAAGTTGCACACTTTCACAGGACCAACAGGCTGAGAGCGTGGGAAGCGGCGTGACCTGTCCAAGTTGGGGTCGTGGCTGTGCAGGAACCACATTCACCCAGTGAGCCATAAAGGACATGTATTGTCCCTGACCGTAGTTACAGCTCAAGACGTCGGCACTGCCATGCACTTTGGTACACACCGACAGGCTCAAGGGCTGGCCCACCTTCTCTTCCACAAAATTGTGCAGGGCTGGAACTGCCTTCTTCGCAAAGAAATGATGGCTTGGCACTCTCCACCTCAGCTTGGCACAAGCCATCAGTTCTCTGATAGGTGCAGAGTCCACCACTTGAAAAGGGAGGGACTGCAGCACCAGCAACTTAGACAGGAGCACATTCAGCTTCCGCGCCATTGGATAAGTGGGTGCATACTGTTGTCTCTTGGACATGGCTTCGCCGATGGATTGTTGGCGGAATGGCTAACTAATTTGAACCTCCTCCGGATGCTTGATAAAAAACTTCCACACCACCGAGTAGCTGATTTTCCCACCAACAGTCCGCACTAATTGACTGCTTCAGCCGCCGGCTCAGGGAACCCCTGTTCCACTACCTCCCGGGAAGGTAGGCTGCCGCAAAGCAGGTGGTCTCCCCCGGGCATGTTTGGCTCCAGAATTTCCAATTCTGCTACCACGCTGACTGCCAACCATGGTACCACCTTGCTTGCTCAGCTGCTGCCTCACAGGCAACCTGCAACTCTCTTCTCCTGATGATGATGAAGCCCTTTCTGCACCTGGCTCCCAAGTGCGATCGGCTTCATCATCATCAGCAAATGTCTGCACGTCACTCATGTCCTCCTCAGGTTCCTCAACAGTGTCTGCTTCAGGACCCTGAACCCTGGCAACACCGCCTCCCACATCACTCTCCTCATCACTACTTGCCCGCCTAGCGGAGGAAACAGTGGATGTCTCCTCCCTTTCTTGGTTGGGCAGTAGCTGCTGACTGTCCTCTATTAGATCATCCTCAGTGAATAGTGGAACACAACCCACAGCATAAGATACTTCTGTAGGGGAGGGAACAGCATAGGACAGAGGCAATGGGAGGACAGGGACTGCTCTCCGGCCATGCCAACTGAGGGTTGTGTCTGAGGAACCCACCGACTGTTGACTGGGGGTGTCAGATGTCACTTGTGATGAAGTGGATGACCTTGTTAACCAATCGATGACGGCAGATAGGTTGCTGGTCGAGACACAACCGCTAGCTGATACCGGGAGCTCAGGCCTCTCGCTACGACTCATGCTGCCACTCGCCCCTAGTCTGCTGCGACCTCTGCCTGAAGGATTTAGGACTCTGCCACTCTTCTGTGCATGTCCTGGCCCTTCCCTGTCTGACATTCTTAGTGCATATATGAGGGGAGTACAATAAGCTTCACTACGCTTAAAACAGTATTTGTCTAGAACAGCAGAAGGTGTGCACTTTTGGCTAGCGTTTCACAGTATCTATGCCCTTGACAGATTAACAGGTACAAAATAGTACACTACTTACATGTAGGTATGTGATGAGGGCAGAAAAATGCTCTACAGTACACTTAAAAACAACAACACCAGCCGGTAAGTACTTTTGCCTGGACTTTCACAGTATGTAGGCCCTTGACAGATTAACAGGTAAAAAATAATACACTACTTAGATGTACATATGCGGTATGCACTTATGAGGGCAGAAAAATGCGCTACAGTACACCTAAAAACTCTGTATTTTAGTAAAACACCAGCCGGTGATTACTTTTGTCTGTCCTTTCACAGTATGTAGGGCCTTGACAGATTAGCAGGTACAAAATAGTACACTACATAGATGTACGTATGCGGTATGCACTGATGAGGGCAGAAAAATGCGCTACAATACTCCTAAAAACTCTGTATTTTTGTAAAACACCAGCCGGTGATCACTTTTGCCTAGAGTTTCACAGTGTCTAGGCCCTTGACAGATTAGCAGGTACAAAATAGTACTCTACTTAGATGTACGTATGCGGTATGCACTTATGAGGGAAGAAAAATGCGCTACAGTACCCTTTTTTTTAACACTAGCAGTACACAACAAGGCTGCAGCCAAAAAAGCTGTGTACTAAACACAAAATTGCACTCTGTCACAGACTATTAGGAATGGACTGCTGTGTATTATACCATCTACAGACTAGTATAACCAGTAGATGATTTTTGGTGGAACAAAGACTGAATTGCGCTGAAAAATTATTCCTGCCTCCTTTGCTAAGGTTTATGAAGTTGAGGCAGCTTGTTGAAATGTATGAGGCAACACACAGCTATCTGCCCCTCTCTGTAATACTATGCCGAAGAAAGTGACTGGGAGGTTAATGCCTGCAGCTGCAGTAACAATCCTTTATGAGTGAAAAAAAACACTGCTCTCCGTCCACAAGAACGGTGATGTGACTAGGAGGATGTTAAACGCTGCTGGAATGCGCTTTTCTCTGCTGTAACACACACACAGTCTCTGCGTCCTATGATCCTTCTGCAGTATATTGTAATGAAGTGACTGGCCGCAAGATGGCTGCTGATTATATAGGGCTGTGACATCACAGGGGTGACAAACTGCTGATAGGCTGCATGCTGCATGTGATTCAGGGTCATTCCACCTACTTCCCTTCCCGTCTTTCCTTCCCAGCATCCCTTGCCCCATGTACTGACATGTGGATCCGCCATTTTTGATGCACTGGAGCCTGCACCGCAGCAAATGGAGTTTAATGAAGCGATTTGCGAGATAGAATCGTTGTGATATTTGCATTCGTTGCAAATCGAATATTTCCTGAAATTCGTAATGAATTCGGGTTCGTCAGCTTCGATTCGCTCATCTCTACTCATGATGCCAAGTTATAATACTACATAATTATATGCTTCTATCACCTCCATGTGCTGCTTTGTCCTGTTGTCTTGCTTTTTAGTGCAGGTCTTTTTATTTTTCTGTTGTCATGGCTGCCGAGAAAGGGGGGTGTGGCCACTGAAAAGGGGATGTGTCTTTGACAGTTTTGAAAAATTCCAACATATTTACTGATGTTCCCATATAAAATGTGATGGATTTGAGCTCTGTAAAACCCCACAGCTCAGAGCAGGTGTAGAAAAAGCAAAATGTAGGGAAAATGAGCAAACACTGGCCCTGATTTTCTGAGAGTGGAGTGTAGGTTTCTTTGTGGGTTTTAATTCCCTACAATTTTTTCTCCACAGTATTTTCTAAGGTTTCCCTACATTTTCCACTTTCCCTACATTTTGATTTTTTTTTTACAACTGCTCTGATCTGTTTGGTTTTCCACCACATTTCCTGTGGAAACCTTAGTAAATATGTTGGGTTTTTGTTAAAATGTCAGGAGCATGCCCCTTTTCTGTGACTATGCCCCCATTTCCCAACAGCCACACCCCTTTTTCGAATTTTCTTAGTAAAATGGAGAGTTAGTTGGGTTTTTTCAATTCTGGCGCAAATTCTGGCACAGACAGAATTTCTGGCGCACAACCCGACAAGGCATGTCGGGTTTGCAATAGTAAATAAGGGCCACTGTGGATAAATACTTGTCAGGGAAAAAGCACAAAGAAAAATACACTCCACTCTTAGTAAATAAGGGTCAATATGTCATAGGCCACATGTCTCCAAGGGGCGTGGTTATGCTACAGTGGGTAAGTGAATAGCAATACTTCAGTAAATCCCTTTCACTCTGCTATACACCCACTGTAGCATAGCTTATAACTTGGCATCAAGGGCTCAAATGCTAAAGAAAAGAATCCTGAAATACCCCTTTAAGATTCCATGCATCCTCACAAACATCTCAGAAAGTCCCCTCTATGTCAATTACATGGCCATCCACTCTCAGGATTGTGGGTGCTAATAAGGAAGAATATTATTTAAACTATATTTTTCCACTATTCTTCTCCCTAATGCTCCTGGGAATGCGGCATCTATTTTGAATGTCCCATTGCATGAACATTTATGAGGAATACTCTTAAACTATGCCATTATAATAAACTGCTAGGGCAGAAATTCCATGTGGAGTACCAGAAAGTCTGAATGGAAATTTTTTTCCATTTCTTCTTTAGAAGAAATAAAAGAACAGATCAAGTGTTTTGTAGGTTTATAGTCATTAAAGATGTCTTATGCACTTATGTTTGTGGAGTAGCTGAGCATACAGGTTTGGGAAGTTACCACATGAATTTCCTGTTGCTGGAGTGAAGTGCGTCTCTAGATTTTTATTGCCTGATAAGCTGTTGATAATGAGAGAGCACTGGAAAACGGATAGTTTTAATGTTGCACCAGGCAAAAAGCCAAATTCTTTCTCTGATAGGTAAGATCCCTCTTAGCATTTGCAATACACAGAAGAAAACAGTCAAAGTAAAATTTGAATTTACTTAACCCTTACCCTCCAGAGGTTGAATGAATCCTGTATTATATATATATATATATATATATATATATATATATATATATATATCCTAGCTGAGTACCCGGCATTGCCCGGTTTTCCTTTCTAATTGTTGGGGAGGAAAATAAACAAAGGAGGAAGCTTTTGACTTCATATCCCGTCCTCATATATTGTTGTCATATCCCAACCCCACATCCCGACCTCCTATCCCGTCCTCCTATCTCAACCTCCTGTCCCGACCTCCTATACCGTCCTCCTATCCCGTCCTCCTATCCCGTCCTCCTATCTCGATCCCCTATCCTGATCTCCTATCCCGTCCTCCTATCCTGTCCTCCTATCTCAACCTCCTATCCCGTCCTCCTATCCCGTCCTCCTATCCAGTCCTCCTATCCCCACCTCCTATCCTCACCTCCTATCCTGTCCTCCTTTCTCGACCTCCTATTTCAACCTCCTATCTCGACCTCCTATCCCCACCTCCTATCCTGTCCTCCTTTCTCAACCTCCTATCTTGACCTCCTATCCCGACCTCCTATCCCATCCTCCTATTCCGTCCTCCTTTCCCATCCTCCTTTCCCGTCCTCATATCTCGACCTCCTATCCAGACCTCCTATCCCGTCCTCCTATCCTGTCCTCCTATCCCGACCTCCTACCTGACCTCCTATCCTGACCTCCCATCACGTCCTCTTATCCCGACCCGTACCTCCTATCCCGTCCTCCGATCCTGACCTCCTGTCCTGACCTCCTATCCCGTCCTCCTATCCCATCCTCCTATCCCGACCTCCTATCCCGACCTCCTATCCCGTCCTCCTATCCCGTCCTCCTATCCCGTCCTCCTGTCTCGACCTCCTGTCCCGACCTCCTATCCCGTCCTCCTATCCCGTCCTCCTATCCCGTCCTCCTATCTCGATCCCCTATCCTGATCTCCTATCCCGTCCTCCTATCCCGTCCTCCTATCTCAACCTCCTATCCCGTCCTCCTATCCCGTCCTCCTATCCAGTCCTCCTATCCCCACCTCCTATCCTCACCTCCTATCCTGTCCTCCTTTCTCGACCTCCTATTTCAACCTCCTATCTCGACCTCCTATCCCCACCTCCTATCCTCTCCTCCTTTCTCAACCTCCTATCTTGACCTCCTATCCCGACCTCCTATCCCATCCTCCTATTCCGTCCTCCTTTCCCATCCTCCTTTCCCGTCCTCATATCTCGACCTCCTATCCAGACCTCCTATCCCGTCCTCCTATCCTGTCCTCCTATCCCGACCTCCTACCTGACCTCCTATCCTGACCTCCCATCACGTCCTCTTATCCCGACCCGTACCTCCTATCCCGTCCTCCGATCCTGACCTCCTGTCCTGACCTCCTATCCCGTCCTCCTATCCCATCCTCCTATCCCGACCTCCTATCCCGACCTCCTATCCCGTCCTCCTATCCCGTCCTCCTATCCCATCCTCCTATCCCGTCCTCCAATCTCGACCTCCTATCCCGTCCTCCTATCCCGTCCTCCTATCCCGTCCTCCTATCCTGTCCTCCAATCTCGACCTCCTATCCCGACCTCCAATCCCGTCCTCCTTTCTCAACCTCCTATCTCAACCCCCTATCCCGACCTCCTATCCCGACCTCCTATCCTGTCCTCCTATCCCGTCCTCTTTTCCTGTCCTCATATCCCGTCCTCCTATCCCGACCTCCTACCTGACCTCCTATCCCGACCTCCTATCGCGACCTCCCATCCCGTCCTCATATCTCGACCTGTAATATGTGTACCAGGTATTGAACTATCTCCAGCCATACAGGAGTTATGTGAGAACATACATTTCCCATTGATTTGCATGGGACTTTAAACAAAAACCCCGACCCTCACAAATGGGGGTAGTTAAGGGTTAAATTAACTATCCTATATTTTAAGTGGACATATAAGTAACATGTGACCAAGTATTATCGAAATATCTCTAGCCGCTTGGAAGTTATGCGGTAACATATATTTCCCATTGACTTGCATGGGACTTTAAACATAAGCCCCGCCCCTGGAAAATGGGGGTGAGTAAGGGTTAAATCAATTATCCTATGTTTGTTGTTGACATATAAGTAACATGTGTGCCAAGTTTCATGTTAATATCTTTAGCCGTTTGAAAGTTTTTGTGGAGCATACACACATACATACATACATATATACATACATACATACACACACACACACACACGTTGAGTTTTATATACAGTGGTCCCTCAACATATGATATTAATTGGTTCCAGGAGAACCATCATATGTTGAAACCATCATATGTCGAGTACATATGTCTATGTAAAAATGGTAATTGGTTCTGGGGCCTTGGAACCATTGTATGTTGAATACATATCTCTATGGGAAACTGCTAATTGATTCTGGGATGACCATTGTATGTGGAGTGTATGGGGAGTGTTTAACAAACCAGGGTGCCTCCAGCTGTTGCACAACTACAACTCCCAGCATGCATGTACAGCCACTGACTGACTTTTGCAACAGCTGGAGGCACACTGATAGGGAAACATTGATGAATGGGGTGTATAGTGTGTATATGTATTGTATGTGATGTGTGACATCGCATACAGTACTGTACAGTTCTTTAAATACCTTCAGGGGGGACAGAATGTCCTCCATTACGATCCTGCCGACTACAGCTCTATAGGAAAGGAAGGGGAGGGCAGCCAGCAGCTCATTGGATGCCTGCAGTAAGATGCTGCAGGCTATTGGCTATGGCTGCACTGGGGGGGGGGGGGCTTACTCGGAGCTCACAGTGGAAGCCTGCGTGAGTTAGCAGGAAAGCATGTGAGTAACAGGAGGCAGAACGGGGCACATTAAACATCTATCTGTCAGTTGCTGAAGTTGTCAGCGCTGTCAGATAGCTGTTTGTACGATGGCCCCCGACACACAACAGCATCATATGTCGATGCTGCCTTCAACATACGATGGGCTCTGAGAGGCCATCATATATTGAAATGATCATATGTCGGGGCCATCATAAGTCGGGGGGTCACTGTATATAGATACCACATCATGGAATGGGACCTAGTAAGTATGGTCGTCATCAGTGTCACCTGCACTATCTGTCTGCACCAACAGGTTAGTGCAGATAACACTGATGACAGATTTCCTTTAAGGATACAGTACACAATTTAAGAATAGCATAACACAGGAATACAACACAGTATAATAAATTAGATTATGAAGCAATGGGCCCAACATAGAGATAGCAGGTATGCCCGAGGCAATCTTTAGCCCACAGGACAGCCTTTGATGCTGGGACTCCACATGTAGATATATATAAATATATATATATATATGTATGTATATATATATATATATATATATATATATATCTACATGTGGAGTCCCAGCATCAAAGGCTGTCCTGTGGGCTAAAGATTGCCTCGGGCATACCTGCTATCTCTATGTTGGGCCCATTGCTTCATAATCTAATTTATTATACTGTGTTGTATTCCTGTGTTATGCTATTCTTAAATTGTGTACTGTATCCTTAAAGGAAATCTGTCATCAGTGTTATCTGCACTAACCTGTTGGTGCAGACAGATAGTGCAGGTGACACTGATGACGACCATACTTACTAGGTCCCATTCAATGATGTGGTTCTCCACCTGTCCTCTTCGATATCTTAAGCTCCGGGACAGACTTGGTGCAAGGGTGGAGCTTAGTGATATCACTGCTGCTGTTTGCAAGCAGCGGGACCCAGCAGGGAACAGTAGCAGTGACATCACTAAGCTCCACCCCTGCTCCAAGTCCAGCCTGGAGTTCAAGATACCAAAGAGGATAGCCGAAGAACCTCAGCATGGAATAGGACCGTTTTGTTGTTTTGCCTTTTTACACATACTATAAGCTGTCGGGTTTTCCAGAGCTCAAATCCATTACATTTTATGTGGAAACATTAGTAAATTTGTACAATTTTTTTTTTTTTCAAAATGTCGAGGGACATGCCACTTTTTCTGAGACACGCCCATTTTTCCAGGCGACCATGTCTATTTTTTGGGTTTTCTGAGTTAAGTGGAGAGTAAGTAGTTTTTATTTATTTTCTTTAGTTAAATTAACCCTAACCCACCCCTATTTGCGAGAGTCAGGGTATTTGTCTAAAGTACAATGCAAGTCTAGGGACATGCGGTACCTTACTCCACAAGCTAAACTCAGCATCTCCTGGTGAGTGTGTCGGTCCAGGTTGCAAGCCACGCTCCTCCAGAAAGTTAGACCTAAGAATTAGTGTGATCATCCCGCACATCCCCCACCCCTGCTCTGTTTTTTAATTATTTATTGATTAGTGTTAGAATGAACAAAGTTTGCCACATTTTCTAGGCATGGCGCCTTTCATTTTAATAACATAGGGAAATGTGGTACCATGATAACACACCAAAGCAGCTGGAT